>NC_133661.1:210555562-210658326 GCF_037893015.1 Macrotis lagotis
ATCTTTTCTATTAGATTATCATGAAAAATAGTATCAAATGACTTGATAAACTATCTCTGGAACTTCCTGTGATTTAATAGGTTAATAAGCCAGTTAGAAAAAGGATACTAAGCAGACATGACCTGCTGATCTACATAGTGTGAGTTCTTAGGGATCACTATTTCTCTGTCTAAATTAATGCAAAGCATTCATTCACCATCAACCATGGATCCACAATCTCACTGACACAAAGTTAAATCCAATTAACTCCTTGAGGGCAAGGACTCTTTCTTTCTGTCTTTGTGTCCAGAGTGCCTGGCACAGGGTCGGATACAGAGGATACATTTAATAAATGTTTGTTGATTGATTGATAGTTGAGGGGGGGGAAGGAGTTTCCTGACAAGATTGATGTGGATATGCAAAGAATTCATTAACCAACTTAGCTATATAAAGATATGTACAGAAGATACAATACAAAAGTATGACATAATAAAAAGAGTATTAAAACTTAGAATGAGTTGGGACTGAAGAAGAAAGCCAACAAAAAGAGGGGGATTTATCTAAATTGAGAAAAGAAAAATAATCAAAAAGAATAGGAATAGGATTGCTGTTTAGGGTAGATGGTTTGATAATGAAAGTTATGGCAGAGTTGCTGAATTCTTCATTAGTTTATTTTTTATTTCAAAAATATTAACCCCAGACTGGAAAAGGCAGAATAAAATGACTAACAATGATCTGATAACCAATAATAAGAGGGAGATTACATCCTGCAATTGATGAATTTAAGGCATCTGGACCTAATGAGATGTTGTCAATGACATTTGAAAGATCATGGAGCGGCAGCTAGGTGGCACAGTGGATAGAGTAACAGCCCTAGAGTCAGGAGGATCTAAGTTCCAATCTGACCTCAGACACTTAATAATTTACCTAGCTGTATGACCTTAGGCAAGTCATTTAACCCTATTGTCATAAAAAAAGATCATGGAGAAGAGGAATACTACAGAGCTGAAAAAGGAACAAATTTCCTGATTTTCAAAAAAACAAATAATAAAAAAGTAAGAATGGAATTTACAAAGTATGTTCCAGTAAGCATTACTTTAATTTCCAGCAAAATTCTTGAATCTATTATTCAAAAGATGGCTAGTTACCATCTAGATAGGGAAGGGGTGATTTCATCAAAGACCAATCATGCTAAAGCTAATCTTTTTTTTTAAGAAGATACCTAAATTAGTGTGTCAGGAGAATGCTGTAGATAATGTTTCCCTAGATTTCCACAACATATCTGAGAAAATATTTCATGATATCTTTGGGAAAAAGTTGGAGAGAAGTAGGCTAGACCAGTGGTGTCAAATTCAAATATAAAACAGGACCACTAAATCCAATGTAAAGATCTGAGTAGTGTAATGCCTTAGAAAACTACATGTTAAAGACCAAGGACTATTACCTTAAATTTAGAAAAAAAACCATATCTTATTGTCTGATCCTGCTATCTCTTATACTTTATGTTTCTTCCTTAAGGATATGATTTCTCTCTCATCACACTCAATTTGGATTAATATATACACCATAGAATCAATGTGAAGACTGACAAATTGCCTTCTGTGGTGGGGAGGGAAGCAAGATTGGGGAAAAATTGTAAAACTCAAAATAAATAAAATATATATATATATATATATATATATATATATATATATGAAAACAACATGTTAACATTATCTGCATTTTATCATATTTTTATTTATTTTGTCAAATATTTCCCAATTATATTTAATCTAGCTCCAGTAGTCCTTGAGAGTATTGTGGGCTGTGTAAACATGTTTGACACCTCTGGGCTAAACAACAGATTCTGAATTAAATGAACTGACAGATACAAAAAGGCAATCATTAATGGTTCCTGTGGACAGGGAAGTAGGTCTCTATTGAAGATTTGGAGACCTATGCATGGCCCCATGAAACATACTAGCCCCAGTGCTATTTTCTCAATAATTTGGACAAAGGCATAGATGTCATTCTTATAAAATTTTTAGATGACATAAAGCTGGGGGGCGGGAGGTAATAGAGTCACAATCCAAAAATATTTTGACAGGTTAGAATACTGAATGAATCTAATAAAGTGAAAGTTAATAGGGATAAGTATAAAGTCTTAGTTAGCCAGGGGCTCAACAAATTGACTTCACAAGAAAAGGATAAGGGAAGTATGATTACTTGTCTAAAGATGACCTGGGGGTTTTTGTGGACTGTAAACTTATATGATTCAAGTGTGATACAACAGGCAAAAAAGCTAAAAAAATCCCAGGTTGCACTAAGAGAAGCTTTGCTTCCATGGCTAATAAGGATGTGATAGTCCTATGCACCCCTTTGGAGAACACATTTGGAGAACTGTTTTAAGATCCAGAAATCACAATGAAGCAAAGACAAATGATAAGTTGGAGAGCACAGAGAGGATGGCAACCTAAATGGTGAAGTAATTCAAGCCCAGGCCACTCTGAAATTCTGTACTTCTCAGATTTGCCTATACAGTATACTGCTTACACAGGTGCAGATCACCATTTATGTGGGTTTTCTGATCCTGTAAAATTCTTTCACACACCCTTCCTTAAATCCTCCTCAGAATAGCAGAGGGCTTCTTCTGGGTCTTATAGTCTTTTGTGGCTATTAGTGCCGCACTTGGGTCTGTCTCTCTTTTATATTTTTTGGCTCTTGCTAAATGACCTGATCATATATGTCCTTGAAAATGTCTTTTATGCTATTTATTATACCAAGTTGTCACTGGTAATGTGCTGCAGTCTGCTCACACCCACCAGATGTCTTTCTATTTATGTTTACAAAATGCTTAGCAAAGCGCCTGACACAACAAGCTGCACTTAATAAATGCTTATTGATACAGTGACTTATCCTAAGATTGTGATATTCACAGCCATCATCATCCCTTGGAGAAGACTGGGGTTAAAAAGATGGGATTGTGTGGCAGGAAGCAAGCCACTCAGGATCACTGAAAAGAGGGACAATTTCCCCAAACATGATTCCACACAAGTTCTTCTTCTTAGCTGACACTTACTGTCCATCTATAGGGCCAATCCAAGCAAGACAGATGCACTGACAAACTAACCCACAGACTCACCAAGTTTGTATTGGAATCTGAAGAACTTGGAAGCCTCAGAGGACAGCTGGTCCAAACCAGATCTGATCCAAACCAGATCTGGAAAGGGATCTGGAAAAAGATCACCTCTGAACATATAAGATCCATCTGAGTTCGCTTATTTGGCAGAGTATGGTATTAGTTCAGCATCTAATCTACACAGAAGCATACAGGAGTCAACACACGCTGACCCATGAGTGTCAATAGCTAAATTTTCATTGTGAGTGCTGAAACCTCAGAAACTGGCAAGTATTTTTTTAACTGTCTAACTTAAGAAAGCTGCTAATAGTGAAAACTAACTTTAAAAGTAGGGTATTGGTACTTTTTTTTTCCTTTGGAGAGCTATTTGCTTGACATTTCCTAGCACACACTGGAGCTAGGCATCTAGGTGGCATAATGAGATAGAATGCTAGACTTGGAATCAGTTTAACTCGTGTCTTAAGACACTTGGTAGCAATCTAACTTTAGACAAATCACTTAACTTCTCTCAGGCTCAGTTTCCTTATCCATAAAATAGAGATAATCATAGCACCTATCTGACAGAATTGTGAAGAGGAGGACTAAATGAAACAATACTTGTAAAGCACTTTGTAAACCTTAAGGCATTATATAACTGCTAATTATTATTTATTATTATTATTATTATTATCCATTTTCCCTCTGCTCTGGCTATAAATGAGTTCATCATCTTTTTTCAATTATATCTTTCTTGAATGGTAGTTTCTATTCTAAGAAAGCTTGGTCAGAGGATGAATGGCTAATCCTGGACTCAAGAAGACCTAGGCTGAAGTCTTACACCATGTATGATGGCTACAAGACCATGGACAAAATACTAAAGTGCAGGACTCTTGAGTTAGAGAAGAACTGTTGATGTGCACAAAGGGAGAGGTCTGCACACTAGAATTTCCACACCCAACCCCACAATAATGAAATCATAGATCAGAAAAAAATTAAAAATTTAAATTTTGTGCCACTTATTGCACAAGTCATTATTGACAATATGCTGCACCTTATTTATAATTATCAAATAAAACTTTTCTGATCTTTAGGTACCCAACAATTTTGATTTTTTGGAGACTGTGGTGTTCCATAATTCATAGTCCTATGGGCAACACTAAGAGAATTTTAAAGAATGAGTTTTTTGCTTCAGGGAGCAACTTGGGATCACTTAAAGCACTGAGCAATTTCCCAAATTCCCAATCTGGCTAGTTTTTTTCTTCCTAATTCAATTTCGTCCAAGCTCATTATCATAAAGGGATTGGCAGAGTTAGTTTTGTCATATACCCAAAAGCCACAAGAAATGCCTTTTAGAGATCAGTTGGCCAGCTTGTCTTACAATTTATTGTTATGAAGATAAGCAAATAGACTACCAGAAAATAATTATAGCTCATGTGCCAACAGCTAATGAAAAGGATAAAAAGGAAGAAAAAAACAGCAAAGAAACTGATAAGATACTGCAAATTAAGGCAATATATCCCCAATTAGACTCTTTCTTCAATGGAGACATGGACTTAAAGGAAAATGGTGAAATGTTTTGGAACATATAACTCAGAATTAAGAAATTTAAAAAGTTAAATGCAGGATATTCAGAGGTCTCTTATACATCATGTATGTTTTCTTCAACAAAACAAGTTGAGAGTACTAGACATGAGCACTAAACCATCAGAAAATCAAATTTACTATATCTTAACAAATGGGAAACAACTGATTATTGATGAAGCACTCATTTGAAAATCAAACGTGGATATGTGTCTACATATACACACACATATATATTTATACATGAATGAATGTATACAAAAATGGTTAGCTTGTTTATGCAAAAGCTCAACATTAAACCAGAAAAAAAAATGAAGATGAGAAGATATGGCACACTTTTTACCTGATCAAAAAAACTTAAAGCTAAGAATGATAACTAAACTATGAAAAAGATAACAAGATAAACTATCACTATTTCCTACAAAAGTTTAACTGAGGAAAAAGCAATCACCACAATTAGGAGAGGAGACAAAAAGAACTCAGAAATTGCCTCAGTGAATAATCTCTCAAGCTTATTGCCAAATGGAGAAACAATGCAGTCAAGGGCAATGCCAGCTTAGAACATAAATTTATTTGTAAAATGTTGCCATGGATAGGGGAAGATTATTAACTGTATCACTTCATAAGATACCACAGCATAGCAAAGAGAAAAATGAGTTTGCAGAAATCTTGGGAAAAGACCTAATTAAACCACAGGTATTTAAAGATGAAACTGGAAGGAAGAAAATGTGGGGGGGGGGGGGAATGAAAGCACTCTTTAATGTGAATAATCAAAGAACTTTAACAGCAAAGTTCAATTTGAATTATAGAACTCTATATGGGATTTTAAAAATAGGAATACTCACATTTCACTATTGTCACTCAAGCACAGGTTCCTTTTGCTGCTCAAAACTGCCAGTACCCTCAAAACCTTAATATTAGTGCTATGTACTCATTTTTCAGTCATGTCTGTCTCTTCTTGACTTTATCTGGGTTTCTTGGCAAAAATGCTGGAGCAGTTTGTCATTCCTTTCTCTGGCTCATTTTATAGATAAGTAAACTGAGGCAAACAGTGAGTTACCCAGGGCCACACAATTAGTGTCTGAGGTAAGATATGAATTCAGGAAGATGAATCTTTCTCACTTCAGACCTTGCACTCTATCCAAAACACCACATCACCAGCAAAATGATTTGTTCCTGGCAGGTGCTTAATAAACATTTAACAAACTGAAATGGCTTTGAACAAAGTTATAAAAATACTATATAGCAAAAAAAATTATTTACTTTAGGAATACAATAAAATATGAGGCAAAATTCAAATTTTTAAATCATTCCATAGTCTTTGTAAAGAAATATCTATCTATTTCTTAGGCTAAAAAATATCAAAATCATCTGAACAAGTAATTTTAAAATGCCTTTTCCAGATGCTTGCATGACTCACTCACAGCTAAATGCATTTCTTCAGATTAAGGCAGGGAAAATTCTCAAGGGTAAAAACCAAGTATGAAAATATTCAGTTAAAATATAATTTTAGAAATTTTGAAATGACTGAAAACAAGGACCCAGGGAAGAAAACTGATAGGATGTTGCATCTGGAAGTATAATTTTTAACATATATTCTAGTGACCTCCTTTTTATATTCCCTATTAATATACTTGACAACTGTAAAGTCTAAGATAAGGTCATCAATAGTTTTATAGCTGGCGTTGATGATCAATTGGGGTTGATGATCAATCTTGATGGACTTGCTCATTTCATCAGTGCAATAATCATGGACAATTTTGGGGTACCTGCAATGGAGAATACCATCTATCCAAAGAAGGAATTATGGAGTATGAACAAAGACCAAAGACCTCTAATTTTTTTTAAAAAAGGTATCTTATATAATTTTGCTATCTCCTATTTTCTTTTTTTTCCTTAAAGATATGATTTCTCTCTCAACACATTCAATTTTGAACAATGTATAGCATGGAAACAATGTAAAGACTATCAGACTGACGTCTGGAGGGGGAGGAAAGCAAGATTGGGGGAAAAGTTATAAAATTCAAAAAAACAATTAAAAAAAAAAGGAAAAAAACAGTTTTTAGCTCAAAGTAAACAACAGTGTTAGCCATAATTTGTTTTCAACCTGAAACAATGACTTCTAAGAAAAAAGATCTAAATAAAGGAGAATATGTATGACTCTGAATTTTTCCCTATCTAACCACACTCAACATTTTACAACATCCTTCACCCACTTTTATATTCAAGCTCCTTACAGCACAACAGAGTAAACTGAGATTACTAAATTGCAGTGCAATGAGAAAGAGGCCTGAACTTTAAGTATCCCATTAAAATGGCATCTGTTTCTTCTTTCTCATTTAAGTAGACTGGTCATTACAACTCCAGACTCACAACAATTCTGGGTCCTAACGAGTCAATGAATTTGGCAAAGCAACTGGAAGCTATGTTGCAGTGGATGTATATTGTGCTTCTGCTTATAAACGCATCACAGGATAGTTTTATACATTTAAGTTTTCTCTGAAAACCAGTACATGAAGCAAGTTAAGTTTTGATGGAACCTGATCTTAATTCAGACAATAATATTAGATATAATTTTATAAAATCTCTCTCTCTGAACTTCAGTTTCTCACCAATAAAATTGGAAGCTAGATGCTATGCTAAGAAGAATGCTTAACTCTTTCACATATGAAAATGATTCCACCAACCCCTTTAATGAAACGGGGAGGAGGAAGCAGTTAGCACTGAGTTGTCTTTCAACTCATAGTATTAGACTTACATGATTCCATCCTGATACTTTTCAACATCACAGTTAAGACTTTATCGAGCTTGTTCCCTCCCATTAGGAGAATATGTTTAATAAACACTCTAACCAAATAAACAAGTCAACAAATAAGATTATAACAAAATTCATCAAATAATGATCATATAGGCAAAAAATATATATATAATAATTCAAGCCATAGTTAAAATGACCATGATTCCAGTTCTAATACTGAAAGTGTCATCCATGTTCGTCAACTGGAGAGTAACTGGACAGATTGTGACATATGAATCAATGGAATATTACTGTACTAAAGAAAAATGGATAAAGAATTTATAGCTCCTTTCAGAAGACTTGTTTGAACTGATGAATGGTGAAGTGAGTGGAACCAGAACAATTACATAATGATCACAATATAACACTAAACACCAATATAATTCTGATCAATACAGTGACTAATCATGACATCAGTAAAATGATGAAGAAGCATTCCTTTCTCCTATCAACAGAGATGTGGTCAACTCCAGGTACCAAATGTATCATGATATTGTTATATATGGCTAATATATCTGTTTTGTTCAGCTGTACTTTATAGTAAGAGAAGATTATATTTGGAGGAGAATAAAGACAGGTTTTGGGAAATGCCAAGGATGTTAAAAAGAGATCTTAAAAAGAGTCCATAAAGCATTTTTAAAGTGTCATTTGTGCTTCACAGATTATGATGCTAGTTTATTAACTCTAGTTATAGCCTGATCAGTCTTCATTGACAATGTCTGCAGTGCAGTTATATTAAAATCCAAAAAGAATCCCCATGTCCTCCCCTCTACTTCCATCCCCACAAATATTCTCCCTCCCTTAGTTTGAGATGTTATTTTTGTACTATATGACAAAAGTATATTTTAGCTGCAAAATTTCAAAGAGCAACTATCAAATATTTAATGGAAAGTTGATAGTTCTATTTAGGGAAGCAGAAATCTTTGCCAAGAGTCACTGGAAATCAAAGTAAGACTTGTAATCATGTGTGGTAAACAGCAGATTGCTCTATTGCTTGAGGGTGAAAGAGTAAATAACAAGTCTAAGAGAACCTTGATCTTTCTCACATAATAACAAGAAGCTAAGGCTATGTTACATAAAAACTTAAAAATGAAATGAAGATATATCCTAGTCCTAACTCCATAAAGACAGCTGATTTCATCTTGGAAATTTGTTCCATTTTCCTGCAGTATCACACACTATTTATGCTAATGGTAAATTATGTATAGAGTGTAATGGTATTTGGGTGAGAACACAGTTTTACTGACAGTTTTTTTTCCCCAAATCTAATCTAACTCACCATTTTTACCAGGATTTTAATCAGACTTCATAGTTCACAGTGGCAATATTATGGTTATAATAATTTTGTACACATGTATAGTGACTTGTTTTATATATAATATATATATATATATATGTAAAATCTCATTTTATCCTCATGACAATATGAAAGAGGCAAACAGGTACCATTATTCCCATTTTACTGAGGAAGAAACAGGCTTAGAAAGGTTAAAGGGCTTGTTGACACAAAGACACATTATTAGCAGATGGTGGTTAATTTTTAAGTTTGGCTTACACAACATCTTAGCTTTAAAGGGACTTCAAAGGTCATCTAATCCAATCTATACACCAGTTTAGGAATGTATTCTGTAATAAATTCAACAGTCATGAAGCTTCCCCTTGCAATGATGAGGAACTCATTATATCTTGAGACCTATTCCAACTTCACACAGAATATTTTTCTCACATGGGACCTAAAACTGCCCCCGCTGGAATCAAGTGGAATAAGTGTAATCTCTTTTCTATGAAGGACTTTTATATATTTAAAACTAATTAACATGCACTCCTAAACCTTCTCTTTTCCAGGATAAATATTAATTATTCTTCTAGCCAATCTACATATTGTTTTATTTCCCAGACTACCTTCATTCTGGTCAACTTCCTCTGGAATGTTCCCATTTCTTAAGGTCCCTCCTAAAATAAGGTGCCAAGAACTGAACCTACTCCTCAGATATGGTTTAGTCAGGACAAGGATGCCAAGATTTTCACATCTTTGTCTGTATTGCTATTATTAGTCTTAGATTCACCTTAGTTTTTCTGGCTGTTGTTGGTTCAAATTGAATAAGCAATTAAAACTACCATATTTTTTCATAATTTTTTATTCTTTCATCTTTTCCTGTCCCTCAGTTCTTCTTAAACTTACTCATCTTCACTGAAATTCAACTCCTTACTTCCTTATTCCATCACTTCTACTCAAACATCACTTCTCTTTCTTCAATTTTGATCCTTTAATAACCAGTTGAATTATATATACTGTCCTTAACCTTTGTCCTTTTTTCCTTACTGCTCTTCATGTCTTGCCAAACCCCAATCCAAGGTTACTCCCTATGTCTACCTTAATGTTTTCCTCTGCTGCTAGAACAGTACTGGACTAAATCACATAATCATGCTGAGTCCAAGAGAAATTTATATTATATAATATCATAAGAAGTCCTCACTGCTGCAAAGAAACCTCTTTACTCTTCCATGATTGACAAAACTATCACAGTGATTGTTACAAACCTGTTCTCTAACCCTCAAAAGTCCTACTTCTTTCTTATTATTCACCTCTTTAGCAAAGGACTTTTCTCTGTACTTAACTGTTTTCTCATCTGTCCTGAGTTAACTTCCCCTCCCCCATTTTTAATCATAACTTCTTGACATAATCCTCATTTTATCCTCTTTTGTTCCAATCCCTAAAGAAGAAATGGTCTGGTCCACAACAAAGTCAATTTTTTTATGTGTAGCTTTACTTTAATACCTTCCCATTTTCTCCTCTGCCCCACACAAAACTCCTAGAAAAGATTATCTTCACTCAATGCCTGTTTCCTTTGTGCACTCATTGTGGATCCCCTTGCATTTTCTGATTATATGTATGCTCTGTTTTCAATGTGCTCTCAATTACAAAATTCAGAGGCCTCCTCTTAGTCCTCATTCATCTTGACCTCTTTGCAACATATAACTGTTGATGTATCTCTCTTTCTGGATAATCTCACCTTACTCCCTAGAATTTTATGTCTCTCTTTGTTCTCCAAGCTAAATATTCCTGTGTGATGACTGCTTTTCAGTCTATTTGGTAGGATTATAAGCCTCTCTTGCCCCATCTGTGGATAGTCCTAAAGGCTCTACCCTGTAACCTCTCCATTTCTCTCTATATATACCCTATCTACTGACTATTGATTCTGTCTCATCAGTTCCCATAGTTTCAGTTTCTAACCTGTTGTGTGTGTGTGTGTGCTTTTGAATATGTTGGCTTTTGAATATTTTTTTAACTTTTTGGCATCTGTTGGTTTTGGGATATTTTTTGAGTTTTTTGAATTTTACTTTATTTTTCCAATTACAGGCAAAGATAGTTTTTAACATTCATCCATTTGCAAGTTTATTAGCTCCATATTTTTCTACCACCCTCCCTTTCCTCCCCCCTCCCCAAGGCAGCTGGTAAAACAAGCTAACATCTTTCCATATTAGTCATGCTGTGAAAGAGGACTTAGAACTAAGGGGGGGGGGGGGATGAGAAAGAAAGAAAAAACCACATTTACAATCTTGTTTACAATTATGATTACTAACTGTATTTCCCTTCATGCTATCTTCCTTTATTTATACTTTTTTCTCTTTCCTTTCTCCCTCCTCACCAATATTCTGCTTCTGACTGCTGCCTCTCAATCATCCCTTTGCCCTTTCTGCCTTTCTTTTCCCCTTTTACTTTTCTTTTTTAATTCTATTTTAACTTTACCTTTATTTTCACCCTCCCTTATTATCAATCCTTTCTTTCCCATTGTTTCCTCTTTTCTGCTCCCCCCCACCATAGGATAAATTTTTAAACCCAAATGAGCCAAATCTGTTGAGAATAAAATCTACTCAGTGTTCACATCCTCCCTTCTTTCCCTCCACTATAATAGATCTTTGAGCCTCTTCCGGTGGTATTACTTCTCCTTTAATGTATTGTCTTATTTTAGTTTAATCCTTCTTTTCATGTCTTGATTGTTTTAAAGGGTTCTTGCATTCACAACTTTTTGTCTGTTCTGATAGAAGTACAATTCTCAAGGGTTGATTGATAAACTACCCCATAGTCACTTCATACACACAACCTCTGTCCAAATACACTTCTCAAGAGCCATAAACATCATCAAATGACAATCAATTTACATCACACAGTCTTTCCAAGTATCGTATATAGAAATACAATACTCAAGAATTAAAGTATAATGTAAAGCAAAATCACTTCATGATTCATTTATACCCACCCACTCTAAAAACACTTCTTCCAATTGTAGCTAAAGTAACAAGTAAAGCAAAATCACTTCATGATTTATTTTTGTCCATACCCTCTAAGTTTTCTCACTCCTTCTGATCCCTCCCTTGTGAGCTAAAGTATCAGGTAAAGCAAAATCTCTTTATGATCCATTTATACCTACATCCTCTAAGTAAACTCGCTCCAACTATTTTTAATATGCATTTTCTAAAGTATCAGCTAAAGTATCATCACTTTCATGGTCAATCTATATTCATAGAATGAATGAAGTAAGTATACTTCATTTAATTATCATAAGAGAAATACAATTCTCAAGAGTTACAAATATTGTCTTCCCAGTAGGTATATATACAATTTACTGGTTTTGAGTAACTTTTCTTCCCCTTTCTGTTTAACTTTTCACACATCTCTTGAGCCTTGTATTTGAATATTGAATTCTCTGTTCAGTTCTGGTCTTTTTATCAGATAATTCTGAAATTCCTTTATTTCATTGAAAGTTCATCTTTTCCCCTAAATAAATATTCAGAATTTTGCAAGTTAGTTGATTCTTGATTGAAATCCAAGATCCTATGCCCTCTAGAATATCATATTACGAGCCCTCCAATCCTTCAGTGTTGAAGGGAAGCCCTGCATAATTCAGATTATGGTTCCTTGGTATTAAAATATCTTATTCTTGGCTGACTGCAGTATTTTCCTCTTCAGTAGAAAATTCTGAAATTTGGGTACAATATTTCTTGTAGTTTTTATTTTGGGATTTCTTTTTGGAAATGATTGGTGAAAACCTTTAAGAACCATTGCCTTCTTGTTCTAGGATATTAGAATAGCTTTCCATGATAATTTCCTGAGAGATATTTTCCAAGGTCTTTTGTGGTTTGAGGCTTTCAGGTAGATAAATAATTCTTAAATTTTCTCTTCTGGATCTATTTTCCAGTTTAGTTGCTTTTCTTAAGAGGTACCTTACATTTTCTTCATTTTGTTCAGCCTTTTAGTTTTGTTTGATAGTATCTTCCATTTGTCCAATTCAAATGTTTAGGGTTTTACTTTCTTTGGGGTTCCTTTTCCAGTTATTTTTCTTTTCCAGTTGGTCACTTTTACTTTTAAAGAAGTTGACTTCTTCAGTCAATTTTTCACAATTCCACATGGCTCTCATTTCTTTTCTCCATTTTTCTTTTTCCTCTCCTCTTTGTTTTTTAAAAATCCTATTTGAGCTCTTTTCTTGGAAGAGCTTTTTGGATTTGAGGCCAATTCATAAATTTCTTTGAGACTTCACATGTAGGCTTTTGCCACTGTTTTCCTCTTCTGAGATGGCATTTTTATCATTCCTATCAAAATGGTTGCTTTTATGGTTCATGCTTTTTGTTCTTGTTGTTGTTGTTCATTTTGATCGTTGAGATCTGCTCCTGGGGCAGGGAGTACAGTCTCAAGGTTTTTTGTGTGTGTGTTGGGGCCAGGATCTGTTCCCTGGCTTATTGCTTGCCTATTGCATTGCCTATGTATTGTTCCCTCCTTTATGCCAAGATGTTGTCTATGCAAGGTTTGTTCCCTGCATTAGGGTAGCCCAACCCAGTTCCATTTGTCACACCAGTGTTCTCAGGGCTCAAACTTTGTCTTCTGAGCTGACATTGGGACCTTCACTGCCGGCTTGCTGCCACACTTGGTTTGCTGAGGCTTCACTTGAGCTGAAATGCAGCTAAAAGCCTCTTGCTTTCAGTTCTCTCAGAAGAGATATATCATTCCTGAAGTTCCTCTATGATATCTGAAGTTGAGAACTAGTTTCACCTTTTTTTTTATGAGATCTGTAGCTTTTAGGTCTGTTAAAAAACTTCATTTAAAGTTGTTGTGGGAAAAGCTCCAGGAGATCCCAAGCTTCAAGCCAACATCTTGGTTCCACAAGGGAAGTCTGACTTTTGGATATTTGAACCTGGATGTCTCCCAAAATTTGTAGAATCAATAGATCAAAGCTAGAACTCATTATCTTTCCCACTGAACTAATCCTTCCTCCATGCTTTAACTATTCCTCCTGAGGGCAAGACCACCTTTCCATGCATCAACTTTCACTATCTGGGAAATTAAACTTTCCCTTCCATACCATTTCCCACATCTGTCCTTTTTCATTTACACAGTCACCAACTTAGGTTCTTATGATTTTTCCCAGAATCCTCCTGATTTGACTTCCAGTCTCCAGTCAAGTCATTCTCTACAGGAACTGCCAAAATAATTTTCATATTATGCACAAATATAGCCTTGCCATTTTCCTGTTCAAGAAAATTCAACTGTTCCCTATTAGACAAAATGCAAATTCCCTTCAAAATCATATCCTTCATATATTTCATAATACCATCTCTACCTTCATCAAAATCACTGAATGATGCTTCTTCATCACCGCCCATTCTAACAACTTTTATTTCTTAATACAGTTCAAAATGCTTGTTTTGAATTTTAATATTCCTTATGTTTTCTTGTAAGACTGTATAACAATTTTGTGTTCATTCCTGACAAGTTACTCTTGCATGCTTTCTTCTATATCTTCTAAAAAAAAATCCTATTGTTATCCCTTGCTTTTTCATTACCTAGATTTCTCAATTTCTAGTATTCTTCAGGAGAGCCACTGTTTATTTTTTTAAAAAGAAAAAAGAAATAGTTGAACAAAAATAGACAACATATTAATGAATTCTGACTACATACATAGTCTTTCATACTCAGAAATTTACTTTCTCTGCAAAAAAGTACTAAGTTTGGTCATTATAATTTCACAGTTTTACAGTTTCAATTTCTCTTGTTTATTTTTGTTTCTATTTGTATTGTTGCATTCATTGTGCATACAGTCCTCCTGGAAATTTTGCTTCAGTTCATAGAAATCTTCTCATATTTCTCTGAATTCATTCTGTGCTCTCATAGCATAGTAATGTTCTATTACAGTCATGTACTAAAATTTGTTTCACTATTCCTTAACTATTCCTTAATAGGCATTGATCTTGCCTGGAGAAATGTGAATGAACTGATGCAAAGTAAAGTGAGATGATCCAGAAGAACAATTTTTATTATAAGAGCAAACCTGTGAAAAAGAAAAAGCTTTAAAAGACCTAACAATTCTGATAAAAGTAATAACCAATATGATTCCAGAAGATGAAGAATAATGAATATTATCTATCTTATAGCAGAGAGATGACTAACTATGCACAAAGAAACATGTTTGACATAGCCAAAGTGAGAATTTGCTTCTCTTATCTAAATATATTTGTTTAAAGTGTTTTCTTTATCTTTTTTAAGTTGGGAGGGGTGTAAATGAGAGCAAGAGAAAAGAATGATTATTCATTGGGAAAAAATGTTGAAAGATTTACTAACCTTGATCAACATAATGACAAGACATGAATTCAAAGGACTGATGATGAAGAATGCAACCCTCACTTAATGAGAAATTATAAACTCAGGATGCTGAGAAAGACACAATTGTTTTGAACATGACTGCAGGGAATTTGTTTGGCTTGACTATTCGTTACAAAGGTCGTGGTTTGTTTGTTTTTTTCTTTTTTCAATGGTAGGGGAAGGAGCGAGAAAGAAAATAGTCATTAGCAGAAAAAAAAATTAATTTAAAAAATTACTTGCTAAGAAGGAAAGTCATAACATTCTTTCACTGAATTTGCAAAAAGACTGATAGCAACATCAGATATGATTCAGAGATGGGACATTAAAGAAGAACAAGGTAAGTTTTTAATAAAATAGCCAGTATGAAAATGATATTGATATATGTAATATATAGATACAGCTAATCCTACACCAAATCCAAACAGCTCAGCATGCCATCTCACTTTTCCTCACACCCTGGAAGCTATTTGCTAAGGTATAAAGAAAAAGTGTAGACAACTAGATAATGCAGTGGATAGAGTGCTGGGCACAATCAGAATGACTTACCTTCCTCAGTTCAAATCTGACCTCAGACACACTAGCTTTGTAGCCCTGGGCAAATCATTTAGCCCTCTGCCTCAGTTTCCTCATAAGTAAAATGAATTGGAGAAGAAATGGCAAAGCAGTTCACTCTCTTTGCCAAGAAAATCCAATACCAAATGGAGTTAAGATGAGTTGAATATGACCAAAAAATTCTTAACAAGCTTAAAAAAAAAACATGTTGAAGTTTCTTTCAAAATAGACCCTGCCATTTTTGTGTTCATGGACTATATTATGTTCAATAATGAAAATGGGGGGGGGGGGGGTGCATGTTTAAAAAAGTCACAATTTCTTTACTTGTAAAATGAAGGTTAAATAAGCTGAAATACCTTCCAGTCTTTTATTCTATGTTTTCCTCTTTTGGGGAAAAGTGAGATATACTATATTTATACAATAATTTCACTTCTCTCCACTGATCCTCATCCAAATGTACTCCACTATTCTATATCCCTTGAGTTCATAGATTTTTCTCATAAGTGTGTTTTTTATGTGCAATCAATAACCCTTTAATGTAAAATCAGAGATCATAAGAGCATATATATTTAGAACTAAAGGTTAGCTTAAAGATTACCTGATACAACCCCTTCAATTTAGAGATAAAGAAGTTGAGGTAAGGAAAAGTTAAGTGACCTGCCCAGATTTATATAGATATTGTGGTATATTGAGAACTTCCTGGACCAATATTCTTTTCCATTGCATAATGCAATGAAAATGATATCAAAATGATATTTACATGACATTTATAGACCCCATGATTAAATATGAAGAGTATTCATATTGGAATATAAGCTAAATTAGTTTAATCTATACACATAATTTATTCATGCAATGATTAAAAAAAGATATTCATATGCAATGTCTATTTCAATGTCATATCAAAGCTTACCACATCCTAAGTTAGTTACTGATTTCAATCAGGTCTTAGAAGTGTATTCATGTGGAAATTAAGTGAACAAGGGCCAACTGGTGATATAATATGACTGTGGTCCTTGTAAAGAAAACTGGGTTTGAAGTCAGAAGACTCAAATTTAAATCCCAGCTCTACAGTTTGCAATTTGTGTGAGTTCATGGAAGTCTTTTAGACTCCTTGAGACTTAGTTTCCTCATCTGTTAAAAGAGCAAGTTAGATGGAAATGAGCTCTCTAAGGCCCCTTCCAGTTCTAAATCTATAATGTATTAGATTTAATAATGAATCTGGAATTACAAAATGACCATCCCCATCAGCCACATTAATTGAAATTGAATAATAGAGTAGAGAAATATATAAGAACTAAGGTCAGGATTTGTGAAGGGGGGGCATTAGCCACTGGTTTGGAAAAGGTCTACAGAGGCAGTGAGTTTTGAGCAATGTTTGTGGGAGAAGAAAAGGTCACTTACTGTAACAGTTTAGTAGCTGTCAATAGATTTGTATGCATTACAGCGTTCAAAATGTTGCTGCTCTGTTGCATAAGCTGCTGTAAAACATTTCAAATTGTGGGAACGTAACTGTACTTTGGTTAAGTACAGCATCCGTCTTATTAAAAAAAGCTTTTACTTGACATTTATTGTTAAAGCAATGTAATTAAGTGCTGTGTGCTTCCTTGTATTTTCTTATATTCAGAATCATCATGAATGTTTATATGTAAATCAGTACTATCAAACATCATTCTTATGTGACAAACTATATTCCAAATATCAGCTATTCAAAATGCACATTCTGAATAAGTCTTCCAAGCAGCTTGTTTATAATATACAATATGTGCAAATCCCATAGATATTTTGCTTTTAAACATGATCTGGAATATGTAAAAGAACATTAAATGTAAGCATGCCCATAATATACAACCCAAGCTCCTTATATTCAGTCTCAAGTTGCTTTTTCAACCACCTCCTCCCACTTAGAAGCTGTGAAGGGGAACGGGGAAAGATAAGACATTGTTTGCTCTAAGCTAAGCTTCTTCATCCCCCCGTGGCTAATTCACCTAATCCTGATTCTCAGCCCTCTAGAAGTTAAAATTGACAACTACAAGAACCTTCCTTTATCAATATTCTGAAATTCAGTTCTTTAAATCTAGTCTATGGAATAGGAATCCAGAGAAGAGGGCTTGAGGAGAGGAAGAACAAGGGAAACACGAGGTAGAGCTAAACAATTAACACTGAGTCAGAATACTCATGATGGGTCTCATTCCCAATTCTGTTCTTAACTGTCTTGTGTAAGTCATTTATTAACTCTTCTAAGTCATGTACTCTCATTTTCAAAAATAAAGATAATATCACGTACTATTTTAAATTACTAAATATTACTCTTTACACATTGGTCATCCTGAACCAGCATGAAACAATCTCCTCCAGGGTCTAATAACCACTAAATAAAAAGACCAAGAAAGTCTAAGTCTCAAGACCTCAAAACCAATTGGAGAACCACAGTGGCATCTCCCAGAGGTAGCAACTATGGACTAAGTAAGATGCTTATAAATTTGGGATGAACCCTTTTAGATGAGAGAAGAGAGGATACAGATTGGAATGAGTGTTTAAAATAAAACCTGCTATTCATATCATCTGATCAACATATGAAATGAGGTACTTGGGAAATTTATTGCATCAAGAATATACAGAATCATATTCAAAAGACCATACACAATTGGATCAGAACTTAGAGCTAAAAGGGACCTTAGAGGTCATCTGGTCCACCTACCAGCACCCCACTTATATATAAAGAAACTGAAGCTCATGGAGGTTAAAGGACTTGCCCAAGGACACACAAATAAGGTGACAAAGCCAAGAGACAAACCTTCTTCTACTATATCAAAGAAATGATTATCTTATTTTCATCACCCTAGCATAATGAGTTGAAGTTCTCTCTTAGGTATGAGTCAACCAATATGATATCACATTCTAATTTTGGCTTTGCTACTAACCAGATATATCCTTCAAGGTAAGACATTTGGCATTGTCAATAACAAGATATTTGATATTTCAATACCATTTTCTTCATCTATTAAAAGTGGGATTTGATCTCTAAAATTATATGATTCTAGTAATGTTTGCCAATTGAGCCTCTGTGGCAGTCAGAGGAGCCTCTGGTGCACTTATTCTCCAACTCATTTTTCCCCAAACTACTAATAATCTGTTTGCCTGTAACTTTACAACATACTCTCATAATTATTAAAAAATTCAAATGATTTTCATAGATTACATTTTAGACTTTTATTGACATTTTGGTTTTGGATTTTTGTCACCTTCAATGAGTTATCCCTTATAATAAAGAGAATAAAAAAAATAGTCGAACTAATCAAAACATCAGCTGAGGTAGTAGTAGTGGCACTTAAGTTAAACTTTTAAGAAATCTAGGGATTCTGAGAGACAAACCCTGAGGAGAGAATGCATTCCTAACTGCCTCCTGGATATCTGGATGTCCCTTAGAAATCTCAAATTTAATAAATCGAGACCAAACCCATTATCTCCCCTCTTCTGAATGTCTCTGTTATCACAATGACACCACCATTCTCCCAATCACCAGGCTGGCAACCTCAATGTTTTAATTTTTATCCCTCACTCCACATTTTCACTCTCCTGCCAAGTCTTGTCATTTCTATGATCATATCAGTTTTACCAAGTAATACTTGGTAAGTACATGCATATCAAATTTTATATATATGAAGGTTGACCTCATTGAAATGTAAGGCAAGATAGTATGTTCAGAAGGTACCAAACTACCCAGGAGGAAAGACATCATATAGTATTTCCAAGATGCATTTAACAGCTTTAGCTATTACAAAGCACTTTTTTTATCTCAGGAGTTTCCAAGAAAAGAATGATCATAATGCAAAAAAATCTGAGCAGCAGTGCACCACTGGAAGACAACTTAGTCAAACATTATGGTTGCCTTCCCATCCTAACTCCCACTTATCAAGGATTTTTAAAATTTATAGTCAGAGACAAAGTAGGACAAAAAAATATACCAACCACTAAGAAATGAATGACCTATAAGACACTATTCCTCTGTAGGAAACTATGCTTATTTTGTGTCTTTTAAATTATACACTACTATTCTTTTGAGAGAAAAATATTATTGAATCAAGCTACTCTTTAAATATGAAGTTTACCTGCACATGAATTAGTATAAATTCAAAAATAACTTAAAGGGAGGAGAGTTAACTACATTGCTAACAACATTTTTTACTAAAAATATAATTAACTCTTCTCCCTTAGTGTGTTAAAGGTAGATCTATTTCCACTAACTGGAAGGAGGCAAGGTATGAGGGATGAGGAAGAGTGAGGAAGAGTAGGGAAGGACTGGCTTACCAAAAACTCTGCCATAGTAGGATTTAATCAAATAGAATTTGAAATGTACCATTAGCTACAACTTGGAAATTGTAATGACTGTAATTGTAATGATACTAAGTCATCATTGTAGATGACTTCTGTTTTTTAATATTCTCTAAAGGAAAATATTAAACATTTTCATTAGATGTAAAACAACAATAATAGAACTATTCTTCAAATATACAGACAGTACTAATGACCCAACATCTGTGGGGCATGTACTTTGAGTTGTTTTTACAGTAGTGGAGATGGACTCCCTTCTAATTCTGATATTCCTTCCTATGACTAATGACTACCTTGTATTTTTCAAGACATCTGGCTATTAAAGGATACATGAAACAAAGCAAAATTAATTGGTCCATAGATTAGCAAATCTGATTATGGTAGTTGCTAATTTGAAATCTGTGCTAATTCAGATACAAATTTAAAATTTACTCCTGCACTACATATGTTTGCTAAACAGAAAGAAAAAGATCCACCAAGAAATATTTAACATAGTTTAGAAAGCTACTAAAAAACTTCAAAATCACTTTTTAACAACATATTTTAATGCTAAAAACATGCTAATTAGAATTTTTCTTACCTTTAAAATTTTCCACAAACTCCTATTTATATGCTTTCTGGTGGCACAAAGGTGACTCTTAGTTCTCAAAATGCTTTCAAAGATGCCAAAATGCTCTTCATCACAAAACTTCATTTTTTTAATACGAATATTCTCCTAGTGATGTCACATATGATTTTGGTTCTTAAAATACTTGCATAATTGCAAATCGGACTTGCAAATGACCCACAAAGCAAGGAACATGACAGGTGTAAATAGATTTCAGCACAGTTCTAACAATGACCCTTTCACAATAAATGAATAAAATTCCTCATATAAGGAGCTATATTACTATTTAAATATGAATATATTTCTATTATGATTCAAATATAAATATTATTAATTAGATATTATGATTAGAAAATGAAGTACAACAGTCATGTAGTGAGAGTGAGGGTTCACAGAATAACAGCCCAAGGCTGGCCCCCACAAAATTTAAAAATATATAGAATAAAGACTTCTAGTACACGTACATGGTATATCATAATTAAAAATTATGCAACATGAGAAAGTATGGATAAATCATGACCTGTCCAAATAGAAAGAAATAACTCCATCAATGAGATCACATCCAACATGAATTATTCTTTGAGTAGATACAAAGAATACCTTTGGGTAATACTATTAGTTCTTATTTTATGTTATATGTACCTGAAAGTATTAGGGAAAATTAAATTATATATCAAAGTTATTCAACATCTAAAATCTTCTGCTCTTACCTTCAGAACTCACTAGTAGTTAACCTAGCTTTAGACTCCTGGTTCTTATTTGTCCTAGTCCACTACTTCATTTCTAGCCAAAAATGACTTTTTGTGGCGATAAAACCCAGCACTTCCCTTAGTTGCTTCTGCTCAAGATGTTCCAGATAAAACATCTTCCTAACAACTATACTAAATCCTTCCCTCCCTTTAAACAGCATAAATCCCAGACCAATGCCACCCAGTGAGTACCCTCCACCTGTAAGGGCTTTAAAAGTCAAACAGAAGATGTTATGTTTGATCCTGAAAGTAACAGAGTCCCTAGATTTTAAGTAGGGATGGGGTAATTGGTTCAGATTTGTGCTTTAATAAGATTATTTTGGTAACTGAGTTGAGGATGGACTGTAGGGAAGAAGACTTGAAAGCATGAAGACCAAATACTATTACAATATTCTAGTTGTGAGGTGATGGCTATCTGCACTAAGGTGGCAGTTGTGTAAATGGATAATGTAGGGGCTGTATGCAAGACATTGTAAAGGTAGAAAGGACAAGATATGGCAACAGACACTGGATATGTAAGATGTACATAAATAAGAAGTCAATGATGACTATTTTGCAAGTCTGGGTGATTGGGAAGATGAAGTCCTTGACAGTAATAGTGAAGTATGGGAGGGAGAAGTGTTTAAGGGAAAGATAATGAATTCACTTTGAGGTAAAAGTTTAAGATAACTTTCTAACATCCAGTTGGAGATATCCAAGAGGCCATTGGCAATGTAAGAATGGAATTCAGGAGAAGTTAGGGCTATGGATACATGCGTACATTTATGGAAAATGAGTAATTAGGCATGTTAGTCTATAAATTAATATACATACACACAAATACATGCATATGCACATATACATTTATGAGTCATATGTATAAATATCGTCATTGAGATTTATGGAAGCTGGAAGAGTCCACATCTCACTCTAGTAAAATGAAATTGCTCTATCATAGAGTGAAGCCACTGCCCTTCTTGACAGTCCTGGCATAAGACACATCCTCTCTCAACTCTATGCCTGTTCACTGACTATTGGACACACCTTCATCTCCTTTTTCATCACCTCTGCCTCCTGGATTCCCGGAATTCCTTTAAAACTCAGCTTAATCTCATTTTTTGTAAGAGGTATTTCCAATTCTTACCCTCCCCCTCCACTGGTAGAACCTTTTCTTCTTTATGATTAACTTACTTCCCCCTCTCCCCCTATCATTTATACTACATAAATCTTATTGTAAATAGTTGTTTACAAAATGCCTCACCCCTTAAAATATTAAATCCCTGAATATAGGGATTATTTTTGTATCCCCAGCACTAAGCACAGTGAATGACTCTTAGAAAATCTTAAAAAATGTTCTGTGATTGATAAATTAACTGATAAAATGCCCACATTATGGGTCAACTCTCTTTTTCAAATCTGTGCTCATCTAAGTAATATTTTAATAATTACTATGGCTTCCCAGGTATATAGACTCTAGAGAAACAGGTTCCTTTATATAGAGGCCTAATCAAATATTAGTCCCATTGAAAATGAGCAATTAGGCATGCTAGTCTATAAATTAGTATTCCAGGAATTTCATTAGCATGATTCAGTTTCCCTAAATATAATTGCTCCTGGCTGAATTGATGACAAATTTTTGGATCTCAAAATTTCAATGACCCATTCCAGAAACAGAAAAAATCAAAACTTGAGGTTTTAAAATACAATACCACAAAGATGATAAAAGCATTTTTCTGTATATTTGCTTCACTTTTTCAAAATATTAATCAAGTTTTAAACACTAACTTCCACTCCATGCCCCTGATCTTTTATATTAATTAGTTCCAAGAGCCCTCTAGAAAAAGAGAAATAACACCTCTCTCTCAATGTAATAAAAATGCAAATGATAGGGGAAAAAAACATACCACACTAATTTTTAAGTATCTGTTGAAAAGGAAAATTTCCTCTTTCTCATCCAAATAAGAAATGCTTTAGAGCATTTAGAGTCAGTAGTCCTACTTATCAAAGTCTTACTCATTGGTAAGCTATTTATATACATATATATGTATATATATATATATAACATACATATGTCATATATACATATATATGTATACATGCATACAAATGTTCTCTCTCAAGCACTCATATAGACCGAAGATCTAATCAGTGTAGAAAATCCCTCCAACAGTGAAGATCCCAACTCATCTATATTCTTCCATAAATTCATTATAAGACGTCAGTACAATGCACTGGAGGCCTTTCTCATTTGTTGTCAAAATTGTGAGACTACCAATAGAGAATTTGTTTATCCAATGTGACTAAACCCTATTTTATCTGATCATACACTCCTTTGACAATATTTTTTACTCTGTTCTCTTTTGTAATTCCATGCTTTTATTGGCTTGGAGCCTCTTTATAACCACATTGAGTCGCTCCAGTGTTCTATGCATAACATTCATTTTCAATTCTTATATAGAGAGATTATATGAAATACTGGTATTAGTTTTTTTTTACTTTTCTTTCAGAATGAAATATGAAGTCATTAAAAGAATTCTATAGTTTCCCAGCTCATTTTTTTCTTCCTGTGTAATTCCGAGCCCAATTCTGACTATCTATAGTCTCCAAGATGAATCCCCTGATTGAATAACAGACATTCTTCATTTATTTGTTTTTTCTTATTTATTAGTTAAACCAAATTCTTCTGAGTCATCATGGATTTAATTCTAGAGACTTTGCAATGTTCCATGGTCTGATGTAATTGAAACAATGTAATCCACAATAAGGAGCATCTAGAACTCATCATTATCTACATGAAGTTCTTCTTTAGATTGGACTCTCTGCTGAATCTTTTCCATGATGATGCCAACATCTTGAGCAAGTTTAAAAATCCCTGCCTAGATCCTTGCCTCATTATGATCATAAATGATCGGAGTCACTGAATAAGGATATTCCATTGATAACTGCAAAAGAATCAATTCATTTTGACATGTATGGGAAATACCTTGTTGGAGTCTTTAAGGGTATGTTTTACCCTATCAAATAAAAATTTTAATAGTTTGCAAAATCAGTAGGATCTTTACATTCTGGCTAATTTTAGTTAATTGCATAATGGTAAAGATATGAACTACTCTGGAATATTATTTTCAAAGCCTACATATTCCCCTTCTAATGTTCTCATAAAAATGCCTTCAATAATAGTATACAGAATTTTCATAAAATTTTATATATATATATGAAAAAGTAAGCATATAGATCAGTAGTTGTTCATGATCTCTTAGTTGTCTGTCTTCCATTTTAGCGATGCTTTTAATATTTTCCCTTTATTTATGAATTGATTCCACAATGGCCTCACAAGTATAGAAGTACCCAACACATTATGCATACTTGGCCTATACACCCACAGGTTTTGTTTTGATCTCTTTAGAGTTCATTCCACACCCTCTATAAGTACATCTAAGAATGTGATGCTAAGAGTCCATTTAAAAAAATTGTCAAAAAATTGTTAAAAAAAAAAACTTTCCATTTTTATTTTGTTTGTTATCCTCTCTTTTCCATCCTTAAACATCACTTATATATTTTTGGTTAGATGGCAAAATAAATTTTCTTTATCCTAGTTTTATCTCCACTATTTCTCCATTTTGAGGTGACCCTGTGCTCTATCTTCTACCCATCTTCTCATTAGATATTGTAAATGACGTTATATTGTAAATTGGAGGGGCAGCTAGGTGGTCCAAGTAATAGAGCACTGGCCCTGGAGTCAGGAGGAACTGAGTTCAAATTTGACCTCAGACACTTAATAATTACCTAGTTGTGTGTGACCTTGGGCAAGTCACTTAACTCCACTGCCTTGCAACCCCCCCCCAAAAAAAAGAGTCAGTGACTAAATTGGAGACATCATTGGCTACCATATCTATCTATTTGGCAAGTATGTCAAGTATTTGCTAGGGCAGTTTATAAGTCCTTTTGGCCTACTCTTGATTTACATTTCTTAAATGGCTAAATGAACTTATAATTAGTGCTTATGTCCTATGAACCATTCATATACCATTTTTGACATCAATAACTTTTTTTTTAGATTATTTTTTTGCAAGGCAAATGGGGCTAAGTGGCTTGCCCAAGGCCACACAGCTAGGTAATCATTAAGTGTCTGAGACCGGATTTGAACCCAGGTACTCCTGACTCCAAGGCCGGTGCTTTATCCACTACGCCACCTAGCCGCCCCAACGTTTTCAATCTGATAAAGTTGGAATACTTTAATTGCATGTCATTAATATATCTTTTGTCACCAAACCAAATAAGAAAGCATAAAATCAAAATAGAAAAGAAGTTAGAAGGGTTAAGTAGCAGAGATGTTTATAACTGAATTCTAGTAATTTGAAGATGAGCTTTTGATTTGATAGCAACAAAGATGAATTTGTGATTAGAAAACTACCATGTGATAGGTTTCAAGATTGTTAAGTTATAGTGTCTGATTAAGTGAAGTCCTCTAATGATACCAATAGTTCCTATCTATGGGAGGAGCAATATCTTTTTGCTGTTGTTATTCTAGGAATAACTTGATTTGCAAAATAATTTTCTGGGTGACCGACAAAATTTCTCTTCTATTCATTTTGAAAGTAAGGTAAAACTGAGGCTAAAACAACTCCTTTTAATGTATTAGAAACTAAGCACATTAAATGTCTTGTTCAGGATACATAGGATAAGTATATCATATATGTAGGAAAAACAAATTTTATGTAAATTGTATTCAGGAACTAAAAATCTAAGTGTAATTTAACAGAAGATGTTTTGACGTTTTATAGAATTGACGTAAGAAACATCTTTAAATATGAAATTAAAATTTTGGGTGGCATTATTTTTAGTTCCTGAATACATAAAATTTGTTTTTCCTGCATATATGATATACTTATCCAATGTATCCTGAACAAGACATTTAATGTGCTTAGTTTCTATTGCATTAAAAGGAGTTGTTTTAGCCTCAGTTTTACCTTACTTTCAAAACTGGAAAGAAAAGAAATTCTGTCAGTTGCCACCCAAAATTTTAACTTCATATTTAAAGATGTTTCTTACGTCAATTCTATAAAACATCAAAACATCTTCTGTTAAATTACACTTAGATTTTTTTTTCAAGTCAAAAATTGAGATTTACAAAATGAAAACAAAAAGCAATGCTCCATATTTCCAAAGACAGTACAGGTAAGGTAAAGGTAGAAAATTAGACTTGGAGTCAGGAAGACCTGAGTTTGAATCCTGATTCCAACATTTCTTAGCTAATACAGACAAGTCACTCACCATCCTGAGTCTTTTTATTTATTTATAAAATGGGGGTAATCTGTAGGACCTACATTTTAGAATACTTATTATTATTAAAACATAGAACACACACACACACACACACACACACACACACACACACAGTCTATTTCTATATGACTGTTGCAGGCTGTCTCTGCTATTGGATTATGAGTGATTCAAGGTATCCCCCAGTGCTAAGCACAGTGGCTGATATACAGTAGGTGCTTAATGAATGTTTACTAATTGAGTGAAAAATAAGTAAATGTAAAAGTTATGGAGGCTTACACTGACTTAAGTATTTTCTTTGAGGTGGTCATTCTCTGTCTTATAATTCTGTTAAATTTCCCTGCCCTTATTAGGAGAGACAGAGTCTTCTGATAAGGGCTCTACATCTACAATTGCACTTTTAGGCACCAGGTCCCTAACTTCCAAAACGTGAAACACCAATATCAGGAGAACAATGTCTCAAGAATCTAGCCCTACATAGATCTCTTGCTGCCAAGGCATCATATCTAAAGGATGTATCCACTAACACTAAACCTCAACAGCTTTCCTGCCCTAGTAATTTAAAGAAAATTGAAACCATCCTTTGGGATCCCCAGACTCTCACTAGTAAATTATTGCCTCTTACTCTTATGAAGCAGTGATAAAGAATTACCTACTTTTAAAGTGAAAACCATCCTCCTCACCCAACTACATTTCCATTAGCAGAATAAAGACTTCTGAAATTCTTCTGCCCAACCATAATCATTCTGTCTCTCCTTATGCCTCACCACCATCTTAAATTATTCTTTGTCCTCAACATCACTCTATTCCCTCCCCACCTCACTATCTATTGTCCTAGGCACCTAAGCTATGACCTCACTCTGTTCTTTCTCCCCTTCTCAATTTTGACTTTATGAATAGCTAGTTCAACTTTATCTGGTTTTGCTCTCAAATTTCTTGGTATCTTTCCCCTTTACCATATATGCTGGACCAAATACCAACTAAGGATCATCCCTATCATCTACTTCTTCTCTGAACTCCTCTTCTCTGATGATGTGATTGTAATGGAGGAAATCACACAACTATGCTGCTTGGGTCACTACAAATATTTTATATCCATTCTCAACTGGAATATTTTATTCTGCTCTTCTTGACTATCATATTTCCTACTGTCACTCCTAAGCAAAGGATCTTATCTCAGACTTTACTGAGAAAATCAAAGCCATTCTCCCTCTCCCTTTTACACATCTTAAGTCACTTTGCCTAATCTCTCCTCTTTTATTCCAATCTCTGATGAGCTGAGCCTATATGCTGTTTCTCCTAAAAAGTAAACTCCTTAATACTGAGGACTATGTGTGCCACTCAATCTATCTAGATTAATAGATATGATGGTGTGTATTTACACATGTGTATACATGTATGTAAATATGTGTAAATATGCATATATCTCCAGGACTTAGCAAAGTGTGTGGTATATATTGAGTACTTAATAAATGCTTTTTCATTCATTCATTCATCCTCCTGCCAAGGCCATGCCCTCCACTTCTGCCTTGATACATTCCCTTACCATCTCTTCTAGAAAACTGTCCCCCCCCACAATCATTCCCTTTTTTCTCTTATCTTCAATTTTCCCCTATCTATTGCCTCCTTCCCTGATGCCTTCAAATATGTCCAGATGTCCTCTATCTTTTAAAAGATAGTTATAGAGATAACTATAAGGATAAAAAGATATAAAAGTTAGTGATCCTATCATCCTCTCAAGATATTAAATAAGCTATTTCACAAGTCACTGAGGCAGCAATGGATTACAGTCCTGAACCTAGAGTCAGGGAGACCCTAATTCACATACTAGTTGTGTGAATGTCAAGTCACTTGTTTGTCTCAGTTTCTCCACTGGAAAGTGGAACTAATCTACCTATCTCACATGATTGTTGCAATTTTAAACCACTTCCTGGTACATAGTAGGAATTGTATAAACATTTGCTAACATCACCTTTTAAAAGATTGTTACTCCCTAAATAAAAAAAAAAAAGATTGTTACTTGAATCTACTACTTTCTCAAGATACTACATTATCCATATATAAGCTACTGAGACAGGTAGGTGGCCTAGTGAAAAGGATGCTAGAGTGAGGAAGAATTAAAATATGACCTCAGACAATTAATAACCTTGTTACTCTTAGTAAGTCACTTAACCTCTAATTGCCTCTGTGTCCTCAAGCTGTAAAATAGCAATAATCACAACCCTTAACTTACAGTTGTGAGGATCAAATGAGGTTTTATATATAAAGTACTTACCCTAGTACTTTTCTGGTAGTAGGCATTATATACATGTCTATTCTCTTCCCTCCCCACTTGCTTATGCTTGCAAATTTAAACTTCAAAGAAAGTTATATGTTAACAATTCTTAAAAAACTGACATTGTATAATGGAAAAGGCATTTGATATGAAGTTTGGGGACCTGGACTTCAATCCTGATTAACTGAGTGACCCTGAGAAAGTCACTTAACATCTTTGTTCCACATCTGTAAAATGAACAGGACTTGACTAGAAGAAGAGTTCTTGAACTGAAGCTTTAAAAAAATATATTAACTGTATTTCAGCATAATTGGTTTCTTTTGTAATCCCAGGTACTTTATTTTATACATTTAAAAACATGATTCTTAAAAGGTCTCACAAGACAGAGGGATCAAGGACACAAGACAAGGCTAACAACTCCATGTTAGGATGTTAGATTTCCTATCATCGCTTCTATCTAAAATTCTGAGATCCTAAAATCTCTCCTAGTCTGGACATTTTCCTCTCTTTACCTTTAGAGGTTATTTGAGGGCATCTGACTCTGTAGCAACAGAATTCCCAGTTCTGTAATGCTGTAGGCAGGTATGTAATCACTAATAACTGAGAGAGAGCCAAATGACTACTGGATGCCTTAGAGAATTTTCTGCAATAACCTTTCTAGATATTACTCAGAATCAGAGGTCTTAAAATGTTCAAGGTTCCCTAAGTGGACTAAGAATCAAGGTCAAAAATCAAAAATCTATAATCATTTATTAAGTACCTATTATATGTCAGATTCCTGCCCTATAGGAATCACTTAATTGAAACAATATTCTAATAAAATAATTTCCTGAATTTTGTGAGTTTTTTTTTTTATTTTTCTATTCCTACTTGTCTGATTATTACTATTCCATCTTCTGTTGAATTACTATTTGTGTCTTGGAGACAGCATTATATAGTGAAAATTGGATCTACTTTTGGAGTCTAAGGGCCTAGACATGAACACTTAGTCTGTCATTTAATATCTATGTGGTTTTGAATATTTAACCTTACTAAAGTTTCAATATCCTCATTTTTTAAAAATAAAGATCATGATAGCATCTGACTCACAGGGCTGCTTATGAGGATCAAATGAGATAATATTTTAAAGCATTTGCAATTATCTAAAACACTTTGCAAAATTCTATCAATGCTAAATAGTATTATTATTAGCTATTATTGAAATCATAAGGTCTTAGAATTCATCTAATTGAACCCACAAGTTTCACAGATAAGAAAATTGGAGTATAGAAACTTGTTCAAAACCACACAGATGATATGTGTCTAAGACAGGATTTGAACTCCATGTCTACTATACCACCCAGCTGCCAGAAGACCTATCATTCTTTCTACTAAACAATTTGATGGCACTTTTGGAAAAGTACCAAGGCATAATAGATAAAACAGCGGACTTGGAGTTAGGAAGTCCAGGGTGCAAATCTCAACACAAATACTTATTAACTGTGTGATAATTGGCAAGCCACTTAATTTCAGTTTCTTCATCTATAAAGAGAAAAATTAAATTAAATGGTCTCTAAAATCCCTTTCAACTATAAATATATGACCCTAAGATATTCCCCTTAATTATGGATACACTCTGGTACTCTGTCCTGAGTCTTCTCCTTTTTTTCTATACCCTGTTTCTTATTAGGGGACAGCTAGGTGGCATAGTGGAAAGAACATTAAACCTCAAGTCAGAAAGACCCGAATTCAAATTCAACTTCAGATATATTTAGTAGCTATATGTCCTTAGGCAAGTCAATTAACCTGGATTTGCCTCATTTTCCTCAGTTTTAAAAATAAGGATAATAATAAGAGTCTCCCTCCCAAGGGTTATTGTAATAATCAAATGAGATATTTGTAAAGCATACTTAACAAATAGTAGGTACTTAATAAAGACTATATATATATATATATATATATATATATACACATATATATATATACATGTATGTATATTATGTATGCATAAATTAATCTCATTCACTCCCAACACATAATAAGTAAATAATAGAGGTTTGTTGATTGGCAGTCCTCCATCCCCACATCATCATTTCCAAATGTTCAGAAAACATTTCAAATTTAATCTAAAAGACAACTTTCTCTCCACAGATCCACTCCTCTTCTAAACTTTCCTACTTTTGTTTAGGATACCACAATTGTCTAATCAATCAAGGTTATGATTTCAGAATCATTCTTAACTTTTCACTCTCCTCACTAGTTCTTCTTTAACATCTCCCATCTCTCCACTCATATGAAGTCACCATGCTAGTTTAGTCCTTTTCATTTCTAATATGGTCTTTTGATGCAGCCTCCTATTGATCTCCCTGATTCATTATTCCTACCTGCTACAATCCAATATTCTTGCAAGAGTTTTATACATGGAAATGTGGGTGGACATGTAGGAAGTTTATAAAAATGGTTGTAAAAATTTGAGATTAGAAAAGCAAAAAGATCATTCAGAGAAATAGGATGAGAGAAGGCAGCAACTGAAGGAGTCATGCCTCCCTACCAAAAATACTTATAAATACTCTGAATCAAATATAGATTAATAGAGATCACTCAAAAAAGTTATATTTCAAATATCACACTAGTCAACTTCACCAAGAACCTTCACTAGAAGTACAAAATGTCCAAGAGTTTTCCAGAAGAACCTCAAAGCATCTGATTTTTGATAGTTATCCATACTTATTAACACCTTATCATTTCCAAACATTTACTCAGTTCCTTCTTTTTCAATCTATTTCTTTAAATTTGAATACTCAAAATATTTATTCATTCTGGTTTTTTTTTTATTTAAACAAAGATTTTAACTGTTTCCAATGCCTGGGTCTGGAAATACCCAATACAAATCAATAACCCTGGACTGTGAACAAATATAACAAAACTCCTATGTCCATATGGATGTTGTCCTTTAAAGCAGTCATACTAGGAGACTAGTCATGCTCAGAACAATTCTGAAAGGCCTTCTTTGAAATAGTTTTCAAAGTGTATTTCTGATAATGTTAGTCTAATTATTTTATAATCCCTCCATTTTGGACTAAAAATGTAATTACTCAGTTTGATGGTTTATTTCATGGGTTCCAAATTATTTTTAGTTATTTCCAAATATCAAACCTACCCTAGATGATCAAATTCACATATTTATGCCACCACTGAAAATATTCAAAAGGTAACAAGTCTCTAAAGGCACTTCAAAACAGTTGGAGCAGCAATATGAAAAAGTACATAGCCTCCCAAGAAAACAGCACTCATTTGGATGCATATGTTCTGATAGGCTTGTTAAATTATTAGCTGCCTTCATTTATGATCACACCTTATCCCTTTTTATCTTGTATTTAAGACATGTTTGATAGAGTTCAGTGTTCCAGATCATGTGTGAAATTGGTATTCCCAAAGCCTTCAGATACATAAAAAGAGATTTCAATTATCTTTTCAAATTTAGGAGCTATTTAAATGTCTTTTTTTCTTATTTTCTTCTTATATTTAGTAGTATTCCAATATATTATAAAAAAAACTATAATCTAATACATGTGAATGCCCAAGATAAAAAAAAACCTTCAATGACAAGGATACTTCCAAACTAACCATAACTGCCTATTTTGTCTCATCCATATTCTCCTCCAAAGTTTCTAGGTGGAAGCTACTCAATGTGTTAGGGGACTTTCTTGCATTCTTTATATTGATACCACTGGAGCATATAGGTAGTCTATCTGTTACTCTTCACTCTATGGTTGTTTGCCTAGCTCATCTTTCTGTCTGGTCATTCATTTCTCTGATGACATCCCTTTGCTCTACTAATTCCTTATTTATTTTAAGTTGCAGGTGACTCATATCTACCATGTCTCTCTTTTTAGTGATGCTCAAATTCAATTCTTCAGTGAATATGGTTCCATGACTCAGTCATAAAATACTGGTCTCTATGAAAGAGGGAGTCACAGTTTCATAAACAATCCTCACCTTTTCTTTAAAGTTTATAAATCAATTTTGGTATATATTATGCTTAAAAAATATCAAGTGAATATTTCTTTGTAAAAAAAATGATGGGCCCTTTTCAGAGAGATGTTTCAAGTCAATAAGAGAACTATATAATTTCCCAAAGGCAAATCAACCCATTTTCCTCCTATTAAACTCATGTAACTATTAAGTAAAATTCATCTTTTAGACACACAGACCTTTTCATACTTGGACTTCAAAATCTTCTTCATCATGTTATATAAGGTTATGAATAAGCAATATCTGGGGGGTGGGGAGTGAGTCATTGAAAGTAACCTTAATAGGAGTTATCTCAGTAGCTGACATGTTTTAAAACATTCTAAAGAAAGATGTTTTAAAAATATAACATTAGTAACACTATCATTTTATAGAAAGAGAAACTGAGATGCATAAATTTCTTGAGTGATTTTGAAAAGCAATACAGTTTGTTGTAAGGGAAGAACTATATGCAGAGTCTTTCTGAAGTAAGAAGAGAACTGAGTTCATCTACTTCAAAACCCAATAAAGCATAAAAGTTCCTAACAAGTGGTCATTTCACATCGTCTTAAAAATTTCTAGTGTTTGGGAAACTCACTAAAAACTACAATAAAGAAAAACACAAATTCTAGCTATTCAGGCAGCTGCCATGACTCTTTCACTGATTACAGGTTCATTTTTTAATAACTGAGGCTCCAGCAAGCTTCACTAGCCATACTGTTCTTGAATCCAGTTGTTTATATACTTTCTTAAGTCACCAAAATCTTCTTGTTCATAGGTGCATATCACAAAATACTTAATGCATCCATTCAGTAGGTACTTTTCAAATAAATCTATCAAAAAAATTTTACCATACAATACACAAAGAATGAAAAAGGGTCCATTTAAAGAATTGTCAGATTCCATTTCTCTACTTTGGTTAGGAGACAATAAATATCAAGCAAAAGGCACCAGCTCTACTGCTGGAACAAAAGTAGCCTAAAAGACCGATTTCATTTTTTTTCACTCTATAATACAACAAAACTTGGATTTCAGCTGACAATTTTTATACTAGGTTTCAGCCTAAAGCAATTTAGAAACAGACAAGTCTGAAACTCCTTAAAAATAAATTAGGGTTTATAATCGAAATGCTGACAGATTCTTCTTTATAATGACATTTGGTGAGACCACTATATTTTAGAACTGTGGATAGTACAATGTGTATGCAAGTGCTATATGTTAAAATGTAACAATACTCAACTTATAATTAAATGGGGACAACAAACAATTCAATAAAATAAGGATAAAGAGAAAGTGGGACATGACAGGAAAAGCACTCAATAAAATATAATGTAAGAAGGGATTTATTAAAGCTTGCCATTTTGAGTATTTTAACAACAAAGCAACATAGAATGGGATGGAGGGTGGGCACACAAAGCACATACCCTGTAGAGCCTATAAATAATTTAATCCACTGTGATACATAGATATTATACTTACTTATGTAATAAAAGTAGCCTTATATGATGGGCACACCCTTGTTTTCAGAAGGGGGGATCAACACTATTACAAAAGAAGACTTCCCCCCCTTCATTTTCCTTCTCACTTCCTATATCTTTATAATTGCTTATCTCCAGTCACTGTATACCCATCTCGCCTAACACTACCTACCTGCTTGCTCTCCCCTCAAAATGTTCTCTGTCTCAATTTCTATCACTATTTACTCCGTCATTTTATCACATAATGGTAACACTGGAAATTTAAATGCCTTAAAAAAAAAAAAAGAGCAGCCCAAGAAGCAGAAATAAGACAAACCAGGAAGACCTGAGCTTAAGTATTACCTTTGATATATACAGGCTAATGAACAGAAGTTCTGTTTGTGCTATGCACTAGGAAAAATTAACTGTGAATTATAATCCTTTTCTTCTTCTAATAAATAACACTTAACCTTCAATATCCTACACTACTCCCTAACTATCCTAATCTTCTTCAAAAGAAAAATATCTTTAATTCCCAAAACACCAACCAAAGAAGAGTAAGTTAAAGAATAGTGAAAAATTATAAAAAATTAATTCATATTTTAAATGTGACTTTCTAATACTCCCCCAACTCCTACAGAACAGAAATGTAGTTTATAAAAATGACTCATTATAACAAAATTCCATTATAATAATACTAACTAGATCTATCTAACTTTAAGTAAACATAATACCTAAAGATTCAGATTCACACCAAAAACAAATTAGAGGTGATGATTTACTTTATGAAAGAATTTACTTTAAAAAGTGATGGTCAGGGGCGGCTAGGTGGCACAGTGGATATAGCACCAGCCCTGGAGTCAGGAGTATCTGAGTTCAAATCCAGCCTCAGACACAATAATTACCCAGCTCTGTAGCCTTGGGCAAGCCACTTAACCTCAATGCCTCGCAAAACAAAAAAAAAAAGGTGGGGGCGGCTAAGGTGGCGGCTAGGTGGCGCAGTGGATATAGCACCGGCCCTGGAGTCAGGAGTACCTGGGTTCAAATCCAGTTCCAAACACTTAATAATTACCTAGCTGTGTGGCCTTGGGCAAGCCACTTAACTCCATTTGCCTTGCAAAAACCTAAAAAAAAAAAAAGTGATGGTCTCCAAATGTCCTTTACTTAAATGATTCAATTCTCAAATGGAATTATTTGATAAATTAGATCCTAATATTAACAATTCAATTGTCATGTCAAAGACTTAAGGCTCCAACTCTCTTAATCACTCTCCTCTGGACATTCTCAGCTTATCAATGTCTCTTGTGATGCCCAGAACTGAACATAATACTCTAGTCTAGATGAAGTTTGACCAAAGTCAGAGTACTGAGGAGCAGAAACAGAGTGCTGAGGTCTTAATCCAAGACCACATCAGTTTTTGTGGCTCCAACATCACCTGGCTTATTCATATTGAGTTTGTAGTCCACTAAAATCCCAAATTTCTTCAAAAACAACTCTTGTCTCTCTGTATTGCCTCACTAACTGTGAAGTTGGGTCTTAGTATCTAATACTTTACATTGAATCTCATTTTATTAGATTCAGCCCCAATACACTACCTATCAAGACACTTTTGTATCTTGAAATATTTGGGGGGAAATGTTCTATTTTTATTTATTAAATTTATATAAAAGAAATCATATATTCCAATCCATTTAATCCAACAAGCATTTAAAAAGGAACTTACCATGTGCCAAGAATCTAAAGACAAAATGAAAAACAGTTCTTGTAGTCAAGGAGATTATATATGTTCAATTATGTTTTTTTCCAAACCAGCCAGGATATATATGGCTAATTTATTTTAGTATTTCTAATATTACTTCAATATATATTAGGTGTTTAATAAAGAGCTACCACATGAATGAATTAGGGAACAGACTTCAGGAATCAAATTAAAACTCTACCCAGGGGGAGCTAGGAGGCACAGTGGATAGATCACCAACCCTGGAGTCAGGAGGACCTGAATTCAAATCTGACCTCAGATACTTAAAAATTACCTAGCTATATGACCTCGGGCAAGTCACTTAATCCCATTGCCTTGTCAAAAAAAAGTAAAAAACACTATTCCAAACCCTGAATCTGTCTATAAAAATGTTGACAAGTCATTGAATGAAAACTCATCAATGACTCATAGTGCATAACAAAGCAGTGCTCTTCATTTTTAGACAGATATAATTTTTAGGAAGTTTGTGCTTGCTTACATCTTACATGCAATAGTCCTTGTTCTGACCTCTAGGGTCAAATATTCTCCTATATAATAACATCCCTTAAAATATTCAACTGCTACTGCACATGCTCCAAATCATCTCTTAAGCTAAATCCCCAGTTCATACAAGTAGTTCTTATTTAACATAATTTTGAGTTCCCCTAACCATCTTGGTCAGCAGCTTCAAAGTGTTTTCCAGACTGTCAAAGTCCATCCTAAAAGGTAGAACTTCTAAATATTGTGCACAATGTTTTAGATATAAATTGATCACACTAGAGGACAGAAAGACTCCTCATTCCATCATTCTGGACATGTTTCCATTAATACAGTCTAACACCATCTCGGCTTTTTTGGTTGCCAATAACACCACTGATAATACATACTAAACTAACTGTTTATTAAAACACTTGGATGTTTTTCAATACATCTTCTCCACTTTGTATTTGAATGCATGATTTTCTTTAACCCTAACTGCCCAGCTTAATAGCTATCTGACTAGCTTAATATTAAATTTCATCTAATTGGTTTTAACTCATTATATTAGAATGCTGAGACCTCTTTTTTGCTACATACTATATAACCAACATTCCTCCCAGGTATGGATGATCTGCAGACTTGAGAGGATGTCAACTGTTGTTTCATTCAAAACAATGTTAAATATGTCAGATAGAAGAGGTCCAAGGATGGCATAGTGATATAGTATACTATATAAAACTGTCCTCCAGGTCAATTCATTAATCAGCATTGCCAAGTTTAGGTCAGGAACTAAGCTTAGTCTAGAATGACATGTTAATTAAACCAAACTTACTCACATTATGGGTAGACAAAATAGTGCTAAGACAATAAAGTATCCTTGGTAAAAAGGGGAAAGAAGAATATGTGAGGAAAGTAAAACAGCCACTACCACTTTGACAACCACCTTTGCCCTTCAGACCTTGAACCAAGAGTCTTGGGAATAGCAGACCCAAAGATAACTAGTCCTGCTTCTAGCCTTGCTCCTACAGCCATCATTGAGGGGAACAAACTCTATGGAGAAGGAGTATACCTTCCTCCCAACTGTTACCAAAGGGTAGATAAATCTTCAAGGAGAGTGGCAGCATCCCCCCCCCGCCAGACCACCAGTCCTTCTAACCCTGTAGCCATCATATTAAAGATAACATCTTTGAAGAAAATGTCTAGCAACTACTTCTATAGATAATGAGACTAAAGTTACTGAAGACTCAGAGAAGAAAGTTTGCATTACCAAAGTCCTTGGCACTGCTAAATGGCTCAATATTAGAAACCGGCATGATTTAATCAATGGAAAGGACATTAGTAAGATGTATTACCTCTGCTTTGCTACTGCATACTAAGGTCTAGGGGACTCAGCCATCTGACTTGTCACTGAAATTTTCCACATATCTTGTCTCCCCATTAGAATGTGAACAGACTTCCCACCTTTTCTATTTATCTCACTAGCATTTAGTATAATTCTTCATACATAGCAAGTGTTTATCAAATGCTTTCTCTACCTTCCTTCATTCATACTGACCATAGCTTGCCTGGAGGCTTACTTTTGCTGTTTCTAGAAAAAAGCATGAACTCTGGGTTTTAAAATACTTCACAACCTAGTCTCAATCTATATTTCCAGTCTCAACAATCATTACTCCCCTTCCTGCATGCTAAATTCCAACCAAACCATCCTCTTCATTTCTCACACATAGCATTAAATACTGAAATGAAAGTCTACAAGCTAAGCAAAATGAATTAGCTTCTCCCACAGTTGTTGGTGGGTACAAGGAAAAACAGTGTTAGGTGCAAATCTGAATGAACCAACCCCTATCCCAAATCCTGACTGACAATTCTTTACTATTCTAATCTCCATAACTTCATTCAACAAATCATAGCAAGATGCCTATAAAGATATGACAGATGTCTTCATGAAGCCAGTTTTGAATTCACTCTCTCCATCTTGCTCACAAAGATACTTGAAAGAGTATAAAATATTTTACCGATATGCAGATGTGTACCAAATTACCCCCCCAACAATCTATACTCTAATAACCTTGTCAAAAAAAAAGGAAATTAGGTTACTCTAGAATCTGTGTTAATGCAAGTTCATACTGATCACAGTTTGCCTTTATAAATGCTGAAAGGTTATCACTTATCAAGTTTATAAGTAGAAGAATTTACTTCCCCTTTTCAAAAAGCAAGGCAATTTTTCTCTACCATTGTCAAATGCTGTCATTTCTACCTCTACTTCTCTTTCATCAAATTGCTCTCTACTCAAATAGTTATGACCTTATGTCAGGTCCTCATCACCTTTCAACTAGACTACTGAAATACCTTCCAAATGTGTCCCTCCATCTCAAGTCTCTTCCCAAACCAATTCATCCTCAAAACAATTGCCAAAGTGATTTTCCTTAAGTGAAGACTTGACCCTGTCACTTCCCTAATTGAATAAATTTCAGTTTCTCCCCACTGCCTCTAGGATAAAGTTTAATTATTTTTGTCTTCTAAAGTCTTTTGCAATATGTTTCCCAATCAATCTTTCCATTCTCAATAGACATTAGTCCTTTCTCATAATCTATTGTCCAGTCAAATGTCCTTGTCCCTGTTTCTCATACATGGTACTCCATCTCTTCTCATTCCTGTGTCTTTTTTTTTTTAGTTTTTGCTAGGGTTAAGTGGCTTGCCTAAGGCCACACAGCTAAGTAATTATTAAGTGCCTGAGGCTGGATTTGAACTCAGGTACTCCTGACTCCAGGGCCGTTGCTCTATCCCCTGTACCACCTAGCCACCCATCCCTGTCTTTGTACTGGCTTCATCTCTACCTCAGAGAACCTCTCTTTAAGATAAAATATTCAAACTTCACCTTTCACTCACTAACCTTCCTGATTCCCTCCCCCAAATTGCAAATTCCCTCTTTCCCTAACTACTAAATCATCCTTTGATCCTTTTGGATCAAATACAAACTGTTTGACTTGTTAAATCTATCACAATACAGAATTATTGCACTATTGCTGCTTCGTGAAAACAATATTCTATCTTTCATCTTTGTATCTTCATAAGTTCAAAGACTTAAAAGCCATACAAAAGTATGTCAGTCAGTATGTCAAATAATATTTATTAAGGGTTTACTATGTGCTAAGCAATGGACATAAAAAAGAAAGGTTAAAAACAAACAAAAACAGTCCTTATCCTGAAAGATCTCACAATCTAAAGATAATATGCAAACAATTATATACCAACTACTATATATATATATACACATATTCATATATATGTGTACATATATGCTTATACATATATGCATAAAAAGACATAGAAATATATACATATGAAAAATAAATTGGAGATAATATCTGAGGGAAGGCACTGACATTAAGGAAGGCTGGAAATGGCTCCTTAAAGAAGGCAGAACTTTACCTGAGTCTTGAGGGGAGCCAGGGAAGTCAAGAGGCAAGGATGGAGAGTCCTTGGCATGCAATAACAGCCAGGAAAATGGTCCAGCCCTCTCAATGCACAGGCTGCCCGATTCCTTCCTCAACTTCACTTTGCATCAGACTTCATATTTCCTCTAACACCAAGCACAGTGTTCTATGTAGAGTTTTGAATGGGGAATTGTCATGGAGTGAAATCTAGGAAGTTAGATTGAGACCCAATATTCCTTCTTTAGTTCCAGTGAGCAGTGAGCTTTGACCATAGTAGCTTGAGAATCTCTCATGAATGGTAGAATTTTTATTAGCATCAAAGCTTAATTTAAGTGACACTTCCTATAAGTAGCCCATCTTGATATTGCTCCCATTTATTAATTCCTCCTCAAGAAATTACTTTGTGCTTACTTTGTTCCTAACTTTCTATGTAAATTTATATTGTACTTAACTTTCTATCTATATAGTTTCCTACCTTATCCCCCCTGAACCATATTACTTCTATAGGTTGTTGCAATTCTTACTTCTTAAGGGTTTAAATTCAAATGGGAACTCAAATATCTCTTCAAAATCAGACAATCAATGCTTTATTTTTCTAAATAAAAATCTCTACAGCAGTTTAAATCTTATGTGTTACATTTATAATAAGTATATACTAGAAATTAAAAATAAAAACAAGTTAAGCAATTTGCCTAAGGTTATATGAATCATAGATCAAGTCTGATCTAGAACTCAAATCTTAATAAATGAGCTTCCATTCTCGCTATATAAAACATTCATTTGCCTGAGAGATAGCTCATAATCATAGTTTTAGAGGGAAAAGATCCCTTAGAGATCAACCTTCCTCATTTTGCAAATGAGGAAACCAAGGTTCAGGAAGCTGTTGCTTTGCTCTAGGTAGAAGAAATTGAAATTCAGTGCTTTTTCAACCACATTTTACTGACTTTCAATGAACTATGGCTGTCATATTCTGGTAATCTCAATAGCCTGGATGAACAGGTCCAAAAAACATAGGAATAAAAATAAGACCTGCACTTGGACAAGAAGTCAATAATCTCTCTGAGTGAATTAAAAGGTTCATATTATCACCAACCTTAGAAGAAGGGAAAAGAAAAATGGACTCCTAAACACCAGGGTCCAGAACATCAGACTCCATGCCATGGGAACAGTTAAACTGCTCAAATCTCTAATAAAAATTCTACCATTCATGAGAGATTCTCAAGCTACTATGGTCAAAGCTCACTGCTCACTGGAGCTAAAGAAGGAATATTGGGTCTCAATCTAACTTCCTAGATTTCACTCCATGACAATTCCCCATTCAAAACTCTACATAGAACACTGTGCTTGGTGTTAGAGGAAATATGAAGTCTGGATAAAAAATGATGCTTGTTCTCAAGGAACATAAAGAATGGTAAAGTAGTAAGTCACAGATAAAGATAAGAAAACAATATCACATGATAAATACAGTAAACCAACAACACCAACACAAAGTAATGTGAGTTCTAAAGAAGGAAGGACATAATCAATAGTGGGAATCAGTAAAGTTTTCATGGAAGAAGATGACATTTGAGTTGGGACTTAAAGGAACATTAGGAACTCAAAAGCCAAAGGGAACCAAAGACAATACAGGAACAAAAATAATATGCATATAGCTATGACAGCACAGAAAAAGTTTAAGGGACAGAGATAAAGCATGAGTGCATGGAAGGGAATAAGTAGAATGGTACCAAATTGTTGAAGAGTTCTAAATGTTAGAAAAGAAAACTTGAAACTTTGCTTCCAATGGAGATATATGAAGTAGCACATGATATGACCAGATCTACACAAAAAAAAAAAAAAGGGGGACAGCTAGGTGGAGTCAAGCAGACCTGAATTCAAATCTGATCTCAGGTACTTATTAGTTGTATGCCCTAGGCAAATTACTTAACCGGGTTTGGCTCAGTTTCCTTATCTGTAAAATGAATTGGAGAAGGAAATGACAAACCATTCCATTATCTTTGTCAAGAACATTCCAAATAGGATCATGAAGAATCAGACATGAATGAAATGACTGAACAATAACAACAATTCTAGTAACAAGAGGAAAGACATATTGGAAAGGGCTCCCATGGAAATGGTAGATGTGACCCTGGCCAAATCTCCCAATGTCTCTGTGCCTCATCTGCCAAACCTTTCTAAGATCTCTTCCAGCTCTAAATCCTGTGATTACAAAATAAAGATATGATTAGAAATTTTGTTGTTGTTGTTTGCTTTCTTTTTCAAAGAGGACCAATAACATCATAGGATGATTATCCTACCTTGGGTGAGAATTGGATTTAAGTGAGACTGGGTTGCCCAAAGTTGTCAGCTTCAATCTGTGTTCCAGAACCATCAAAGTCCAGTGGCAATACAAAAGTTATGACAACTGGAGATGGCCTGGAATGCAGTAGATAACTTTAATGTCTTCTATAGCTGACCAAATGTAAGTGCTCCATAGCATCACTTCAGAAGCCTTCGTGGCTGGTGGAACAAACTGTTTTCATTTGCCCATTCTGCCTGGAGAAATCTTCACATGTTTGGGGTAGACATCCCTCTAACTCTACCAAAGGGTATAAGGCCTGTTGGTTTCCTTTAATCTGGTTTAGACCCTCTGCTTAGATAGTTTTACCAGGGTGTAGCTATTGCAAATGCTACAGTTTCTTGGAGCCACAGGTGACTCAACAACTCTCATCAAAGATTTAGCGATGGGAGGCATCAACTGAAAAGACCCATCAAGTCCAATTTGCTCAGTTTCCTAAGAAAAGTGAAGGAGGCAAGTAAGTGGTTAAGTCACTTACCCAGACTCACACAGGTAGTAGTAAGTATCCGAGGTCACATTTATTAAAAGGGCATGACCAAAGCAGGTAGGATGAGATTTCATCTGAAATGGTGGCAATAGGGATAGAATGAAGTACTAGAGAATGTGTGCTAAAACAAAAGTACTATGGAATTGGAACAAACAGAAATTGAGAAACATTCAAATTTTTTAAAAGTTCACTTCAGTGACATGGGTCTAAAAATTGATATTTCTAATTTAATCTCTTTGGAAATGTTCTGTGAATGTAGAACTTTAGGTCAGTCTTACATGAATCTACAAGCAAAAAAGCTGGTACCCACTTATATTTAACCCCATGTAGTCACATGAAGAGCGATTTCTGCTGCTTCTTCCCAATTTCAGTTGCTCACCTTGATTTGATATATGCTCAATACAATTAGCTAAAGAAGAAACTGAGCAAATATTCATCTTTTTTTCCCATAGGAGTCCTTCAGTCCATTATTGCCCCCAAGCAAACATATTTCTAAGTTCTAAAATTATTCTTATCTGTAAATCCTAGCTGGATAGAGGGAAGACCATTAAGGAAGAATGTGGATATACCAGATAGTTACTCAGGATGTAAATACAATACTAGGGAGAAAATTAATCTTCCATTAGGAGTTCCACTCCAGAAGATCCCAATCTGAAGTGCATGAACTCCCAGTGAGAAGTTCATCAAGTGGGTTTGAGAATATTTGGCAAAAAAAAAAAACCTGTATTATTCTGTTGAAAACTGGAAAACTAGAGAATTTATTTCCTTTCAAGATTTTACTGAGAGACAAGGGATCTCTTAATTCCTCCATTAATTATTTCATATATATATATATATAGCTTGTTTGTGAGTAACTGTCTCCCCCATTAGATTTCTGAGCTCCTTGAAGGTGGGGACTACCTTTTGCTTTTCTTTGTAACCCTAGCGCTTCACACATTATCTGGCACAGAGGAAGCATTTAATGCTTTTTGATTGACTATGCCCCCAAAAATACAAAAATGAGCTGGTTTTAAACAAAAATTGTATATCCAGTTAAGCTGGCAGAGGCTCATCAACAAAGACCTGCACTAGACAGAAGGTTGTGACCACAAACACTAAGACGACAGCTTACAAAGTTCCATCCATGTGACAGTAGATAGAAGGCATGCCCCCATTTATATCAGTGAACAGAATACTTACCTCTATAAAATAATGAATATTTTGAAGCATCCTTCCTTAAATGGATATATTAGAATGCTAAGAATTGATCATAATGACAAGATATAAATAGGGACTAGGGTTAGTTTCATTACTAGAGGGTACTTCCAAGTGAGGAAATTCCCTCAAATAAATGTAGGCACCTTCTCTGCAACTTAGAAAATTGCCTGGAGGTTAAGTGACTTGCCCAGGATCATCCAGTCATTTGTCAAACAAGGGAATGGAAGCCACTTCTTCTCAACTAGGTCAGTTGTCTATCTACTATGCCATGCTGTCTTTCATATATTTTTTAATTAAATGGAATTATCTTTTCAAAGAAGCAGATGAATTTGATAAACATTTGATTTAATTAAACAAATACTTAATGAGATCCTAACTATGTATAACCCACTTAGTAGTCACTGAGGAAACAAACAAACAAACAAAAAAAAAAAAGGATACAGTCTTCACTCCCCCCCCAGAGGCATAACTTCTACTAGAAGGTACAAATGTGTGCACAGTTGAGTAAATATTAGAAAAACTGAGGAGGGAAAAAAAGCACTAACAATTGAAGTGATAAGAGAAGGTCAGTAAACCTTGCTGACATATATTCTAGGAAAATGATACATAAGTCTTAAGAACAAGCTGCAATTAGCCTTTTGAGTAAACAATAATTGTGAGGAGACCAAAACAATGTCAGTCTCCTGAATTCAAGTGGGGTATTCTAATCACTACAGCCTTGTAGCTCAGCTCTTAAGTTAAAATATATTTCCACCAGATCCTGAAGTAGTGCCCTTTAAACAAGAAAATCTCATCTAGATTTTTCTGTAGGTACTGCATAAATGACTTCAGCTAGCCACCTTATTTAGACCACACAGTGGTTAAGATTCTTTAAAATCATCCCCATCTCAAAGAAAATTCAGAATTTCTACAACCATAATTAGTCAAGAGTTTTTTATCCTATGTCTAGTGATCAGATGTCCATTTTCATGGAAACTAAAAAAAAATGAGCAGGAGCCAAGAGATGTCAAAATGTTGGGCTCAGTGGTTGAGGTTGAAAGTTGCACATCATATTTTGCACACAGAACCAGGCAACTTTTGGCTTACAATTAATTACTGAGTAAGACAAAATAGCACACTTGGGAGGAATGAGAAAGCAGAAACAGAGTTTGGGTTGCTTGGTTTTGAGGGGTTTTTTTTAACAGCAACTAAATTTTACACTGCCCCTCTCAAAAAAAAAAAAAAGGTTTGAAGTTCCAAAGAACTAGCTTAAAATATTTACATGCATCAAATTTTTTTCTTAACTTTACTATATTGAGCTTGCAGTTGATTATAACCACCAGATTTTTCTTTCTTTCTTTCTTTCTACAAATGGTTGTCTGACTATATCATCACAAGCTAGAAGGTGATTTTTTTAATCAAAGTGTACAATTTTGAATTTACACTTACATTCCTGTTGAATTTCATCTTTTAGATGCAGCTCAGTCTTCTAATCTGACGAGTGTTTTAAGATCCTGTTTTTCATCCAGTGTTATTAGCTGTGCCTTTATGTTATTGTAGAGAGGCAGCACCAAATTCTTGCTCCTTCCAAACTTTCCCATTCTTGTGAAGGCACCATTTTTGTTAACACTTATTTCCTATCGTTGTCTAAGGCACCACCATTCCCCCACTTCTCTAAGCTCACAACTCTGGTGTCATTCTTGACTCCTCACTCTTCCTCAACCCTCCCCTTCATTCAATCTGTCACCAAGGCCTGTTGATTTCATCTTTGCAACCCTTTTCACATAAGCCCCTTTATCTACTCAGATATCACCACCTTGGCACAGATCTTCATTTCCTTACTCCTGGACTAATGCAATAGCCTGCTGGATGATCTGATTGCCACAAATCTCTCCCCACTCCAGTTCATCCTCCATTCTGCTACCAAGGAGATTTTTCTAAAGTGCAGCTCTGACCATTTCATCCCATCACTTTCAAAGCCCTTCATAAAATCTCTACATCCCCCCTTTTCAGTATTCTTGCACCTTACCCCCCCACCCCCAAATATTCTTCCATCCAGTGACAATGGCTTCCTTGATGTTCCTCAAACAAAACACTCCATCTCCAGACCCCAGGCATTTTCACTGACTGCCTCAACACCTGAAATGCTCTCCCATCCCTCTTTGTTACCTTCCTGCCTTGGTTTCAAATTCCAGCTTAAATTCTACCATCTATAGGAAGACTTTCCCAATCTCTCATATCTCTAGTGATTCCTTCAGTTGATTATTTCTTATTTATCTTGTATATAGTTTGTTTGTGCATACTTGTTTGTATACTGTTTCCTTTATTAGATTTTGAGCTCCTTGAGGGGACGTACAGTCATTTTCCTTTCTTTGTATCCTCAGCACAATGCCTGCAATGTCATAGGCCTTAAATTTTAATGAATGACTGAGGTTTCTTAGCTTCTAAGAAACAGTGAAGTTTGCCCATCATAGTATTTCCTATGTTTCCTATGGTTCATAAAAATAGAGGAAAGTCAAGTAAATTCTAGTGGTTTACTATCATTAACTTAAAAAAGGAAAAATGGACAGATCTGGATCCATATACCTTTTGGTGGTTGGGAAATACTTGAAAATTTATCTATTTTGATCCTGGAGGACAAAGTAACCAATAAATGGCAATTATTAATTTAGCAGGAAGTATCCAGAAAAGGGCATGAGGAATATGTGCAAGAAACAAGAATATACATAGCTCGAGAGATGAAAGGGAAGTCAGAGGACACACCTAAGGCTACCCCCTTCATTTTACAGATGAGGAAACTGAGCCCCAGGAAGATTGCCAAGGTCACATTATGAACCCATGGTCTCTGACTTAGTGCTCCTTTTAGTATACTATGCTGCCTCTCTATAATAACATAAAGGCACAGCTAACACTGGATAAAAAATGAAATCTTAAAACACTCATCAGATTAGAAGACTGAGCTGCATCTAAAAGATGAAATTCAACAGGAATGTAAACGTAAATTCAAAATTGTACATTTTGATTCAAAAAAATCACCTTCTAACTTATGAAGATATAGTCAGACAACCATTTATAGAAAAAGAAAAATCTGGTGGTTATAATCAACTGCAAGCTCAAAACAGTAAGCTGTATGATGTGGCAACCAAAAAAGAGAGAACGAAGGTGATCCTGGACTACATCAAGAGACACATAACAACTAGGAATAGAGGGATGATAGTCCCTCCTACCCTAGTTAGTTCACTTGTCGATGGAGTTGAGGACACTCATAAGCTTAAAAAGCAAACAGGGGAAGAAAGCCAAAGTACGCATAAAGGTAAATTTGATCCTTCTATTAGTTGTTTTTGATACACTATTTTTCCGTTACAAGAAAAAGAGTCTTGAATCTATATCATCTAAGGATCAACCAAAGAAACCAGGCATCTTTTAGCCTGGAGGAAAATGAGATTAAAGAGAAAAGGATATATATCTATAAATATATGAAAAGTTATTATATGCAAAAGGAAATAGACTTGTTCTATTTGACACGAGGATAGAACTAGGAGTACTATGTGAAAACTATCAAGAGACAAATTTAAGTTTGATATCAGCAAAACATACTTGACAATTAGATCTAATGAAAAGGGGTTAGGAGCTGCCTAAAAAGGTAGTGGGTTCACCCTCAGTGAATGTCTTCCAAACAGAGAGATTGAATAAACATTTTTCAGATTTATTACATGGGATTTCCTTAAGGACCAAGGTTCGATTTGAGAGCCATTGGAGACATCTTTCCACTCTAAAATTTTTTTAATGCTGTCACTATAATGTACACTAGCATAAAGGTAAGCACTCGTTGAAAGCAGAATAGTGCATGTAGAGGTAAACCTGATCCCTCTATTAGTTGTAAACTATTTTCCTCTGTTACAAGAAAAGGTTTAATGAAAAGTAAAGGAAAAATCTGGATATGCCACTACATGACATCATTAAAGTCATTTTTAAAATAAGAAAGGGTTGCAAAATCTCAATTATTCAATTAATATATAAGTGTGATTCTCATAATTAAAACCGAGTTATATAAAACCCATTTCAACTGCTTTATCTGCTCTTCACATATCAGATTTTTCCTCAAGAGTAATGGGACTAATAATTTTCAATCAACACTTCAAGTAACCTGATGGTAACAGAAGCTACACCTAAGGATTACATTTTGTGCTGGTTACTATATTAATATGGTAGACATGTCTTTTCACAAGATTTCTTAATATTATCTAGGAGTCTAAATATTTGACTTTTTTTCAGTTACAACTGAGTTTTTCATCCTGGATCTAAAATCAGTTTCTTGAAGGACTGAGAAAGAAAGTCATTTCACTTTACTATATCATTGCTTCCTCAAGGTAAAGAGAATGACATTAGATTATAAGCTTTCATGGATGTTGTCTGGACCACCAAGCAAAATATTTGGAAAGCAATTTGAAAATAAAAAAGCATTTTTAAAACACTGGTATTAGTAAATGAATTTTATAACTATACTTACTGGCATCATTACATTAAAGGGTCCATCAAAAATTTCCATTACCAAACTCTACCATAAAGGTTTTGTAACTTGGCCTAAATAAACTTGGCTTTAATGTTACTCTGAAATGATATTTGAGGTACAAAGTCCGAATTCTAAAGTAAGCTTTTATCTAAATTAGCAAAATTTAGGAAGGGGAAGGAGGAGGCAGTGTTTAAATAATGAACATTGGAGAGTAATAATCCTCAAGGACAGCCTTTCAAATATATCTTTTAAAATAATGTGCTTAATGAAGTCTTAGAGAATACTCAAATACAATGTGGATATTTTTCCAATACATTTAAGGTAAAAGCAATTATTAGCATTTTAATGAAACTAAATTTATACTAATCTCAACAATATGCAATATCTTTTAAAAGTCATGAGTATAAAATATTACAGCAAAAGGATGAGGGAACCGTAACCTTCAAATAATATTAACATAGTATGAGAGATGATACTGATTGAGGTTAAGAATTTTCAAGTCAAATCCTACATTTTTAATCTTCTACCTTCAGACTACTATTTTAAAAGGGAAAAAAAGATGTAGAACCACTCTCAAGGGCTAATACATAATTCAAAGGGTTTTTTAAACCTGATTTTTTTTTTCCCTCTAGGAAGATACAGGTAATTAATACACAGACTCACATTCTACCTAAACAAACCAATTTTTAAAGGTCTGGTATTTGATGTAACAGATTTGTTTGTGTCAATTTAAGTACAAGCTTGGTATAAACATAGAAATACAGAAGGGAAGTTTCTTTGTGTAATTCTGAGTCATTCTTATGTGTGGGTTTCTTATCATTGGAAAGAAAACTGTAATTTATGTAACATAAATATGAAAGGCACACAAGCAGCTGGATATGTAAATTAGCATTATTCAAAGCTAAGAATGGTCACACAGTAAAAGACAAAAAAAACCCCTTCATTGCTTAAAATTTACAAGCAAATATAATTTATGGTAGAATTTAAGAAAGACAGACTGGTACAGTGGATAGAGAATAGGCCTCAAATGAAGACCTGGAACCAAGTCCTGCCTCTGACACATGCTGGCTGTAAAATTCCAGAAAAGTCACAGAATCACTCAGCACTCAAAGGAACTCTCTAATATGATAAAATGCAGAAAAAGTGGCCTTCTGTGATCTCTAGTGGTAAAGGCTGTTTCCTAATCTAGGAGATCTCTTTACTAATAAAATCTTGGGCCTAAAAGGTACATTTTTATTGCTTACATGGAATTCCTCTAAGTCCATAGGACTTCTCCTGATTTCCCTGGATTCCTCCAAGTCTTTCCTGATTCTTCTTTAAAGTTAGTGCTTTCCCCTCTGAGATTATCTTCAATTTATCATAAATGTGTGTGTGTGTGTGTGTGTGTGTGTGTGTGTGTGTGTGTGTGTGTGTAAAACATTAAACCCTGAATTGTTCTTGCCTTTTTAGAAGGAAAAGAATTTTTAAGCTTATCTTCAAGGAAATGATGGAGCTAGGTTAGCACAAAAGAGGGAGAAAGGATGATTTATGTAAGAAAGAATAATCAACATTTGACTATAATATAGTAAGATCCCAGGCACTTACCAAGAACATTGTAGAAATTTAATTAAAGATTATTGAATTGACTTGACTAGTCTTTATCCCCTCTAAGCTCTGTCATGACAGAGACTATCTTGGGTTTGTTTTTATTTTTTTTATCTTATTTTGGTTTAATTTTCATATCTCTAGCACTTAGTAGAGTGCAGTTGTTTAATAAATGCTTGCTGAATTAAATCACATGAACCAAAGGGTAGAAGAATGAATGAAAGCAAGATAAGCCCCATCTACACTTTCAAGGGAAAAATCCATCCACTTCTGGCTGGCACAATTCTCATTTCCAGGTTAAAAAGAGCCACCATACCAAATGGAAAACAATGTATTCTCAGAGTAAATTACAAAATGAAGCTAGAGACCAACTCTCCTTTTCCAAACCATTACCTCTAATATTACAGCTCAAATTCACTTTCCCTCTTCCAAATACAAATGAAATTTTCCTGGTCCAAGTAGGCTCTGATTATGTTTTTGTTTCCAAATATGCCTAAATTCCTTGAGGGCTGCTGGATTGCTGAATTTTTATCTTTGTGTTCCAGAGCCTTGGAACCACTGCCTACAGAACTGAGCCGAATTGAATATCCTGTTCTTAGAATCAATTTAAAATTATTTACATATCTTCATAAGGACTACCAAATAACCCAAACCTCATCTTAAGCAAGAAAGAGCATGGGCTTACTCCTAAACACTCTTTGCTGTCTGGATGCAATGAAATATTCCTGAGTATTCACACTGGTAGAAAAAGTGACCTTCCCAAAATATGAAAGAGAACAGGTAAAAATATGAAAGACCAAAGAGAACAGGTAAAAATAGAAAAGTCTTTCTACACACTGTATACTTCCTTTGATTTACAAGAGAACTTGAAAAGTTACATAACAACAACAAAAAAAAAGAAATACAACTTGTCTCCCAAATTCATGAGTGGAACCTTACAAGAATCCAAGGAATTGGGGCGGCTAGGTGGCATAGTGGATAAAGCACCGGCCTTGGAGTCTCAGACACTTAATAATTACCTAGCTGTGTAGCCTTGGGCAAGCCACTTAACCCCATTTGCCTTGCAAAAACCTAAAAAAAAAAAAGAATCCAAGGAATTTTCAAAGGAATTTAAAAGAAATATGGAGCAGAGCTAACTACAAAGTCCTAGAAACAAAAAAGTGAAAAATCTGTCAGTTCAGTTTTCTTTAACATATCCATTCAAAAAAATATTGAATGCCTACTACCCAAGGTGGCCAATAGGATAAAAAAGTGCAACCCTCATGACCCTTACAATTAAGTAGGATCCAGCAATATCCTGAGACCACCTATTAGCCCCACTTGCTCTCTAGGAACCAATACCCCCTCACAAACACACACACACACACACACACACACACACACACGCGCACGCCCGCGCACCCATTTTCCATCTCATTCTGAGGATTGTAATCACATCACCACTAACACAATTGTTCCATTACTTCTCAGCTGATTGTCACATGTATCAATTCATTCCAATAACTCCAGAAATACTCTCTTCACTGTCTTCTCCTATTAGAATTAAGTTCCTTCAGGGAAGGACCTGTCTACTTTTTGAGCTCAGCTCAGTATTTGCTCATTCCGGCACATAAGGAAGCTCTTAATAAGTTCTTGTTCATTCATTCAAAGGTAAAACAAATGCAAATATCCTTAAGAGAAGGAAGTAGCTAGTATCACATGAGGGGTACAACTTGATTGTTATGGATTTGCAAAGGAGATAAATGAAACTGATATTATTGAAGAAGAATTCAAGGAAGAAGAGGTTGATGTAGAAATTGTGCTAATTCATGATTCTTAGTAAATAAATGCCTGTTGAGTCACCTGCAGTGGGTACAGTGACCAAACTAAACTATTAGACCAGCTTTAGTTAGCACTCAGACCAATTCAGAACCCTGGATTCTGTGTCTCTCTCATTATATTCTCAGCACTTTGTATATAAAATAATCCCCATATATGTATATGTATGTATATATGTGTGTGTATTATATATATATATACATATATATATACATATATATATATAGTGAGAGAGACATACATATATATAAAAATGATTTACAGTTTATAAAGTGACTTCTGAGGAAGATGGTGAGGGATTGGTATTCTCACACTTGAGTTAATTAACAAATGAAGAGACTAAGTAACAGACTGGATAGGTATCAGAGTTATGAATACAATCCAAGTTTCAAGACTTGAATTATGTTCTCTCCAGTACAAATGCCCCATCTGGGTGTGAGTCAGGAAAAGCTTTTTAGAAGGAAAAAGAATTTTTATGTTGAACTTCAAAGAAATGAAGGAGCTAGGTTAGCACAAAAGAGGGATAGAGGATTATAAAGAAAGAATAATCAACATTGGACTATAATATAATAAGCATTCCTTTAACTGTCAATTTTTTATAACTCATTCTGTTTCCTGGTTGACTATTTCTCCTATGACCTGAAGATATATTAAAATAATAACAATTTATATAAGGCTTGAAGGCTTTTAAAAATATTTTACATATGACATTATTTGAACTTCAGTGCTTAAGGAGCAGGTCCTTAATAAATGCTTCTTCCAGAAGGAAGAATTTTAGCTGAGATTTGAAGAAAGTCAGGAGACAGAGGTGAAGGACAGAATTCCAGACAATCAACTGTAGGAACTTCCTCTACCAACAATTCAATGGTTTTTTTTTAATTAAATTAAATTATTCAGTTGTTTTCAGTCATGCCCTACTCTTCATATCCCCATTTGATATTTTCTTGACAGAGATACTGGAGTGGTTTGCCATTTCCTTCTCCAGCTCATTTTACAGATGAGAACACTGAGGCAAACAAGATTAAGCGACTTGTTCAGGATCACACAGTCAGTGAATGTCTAAGCCCAGATTTTATTTGAATTCAGGGAGATAACTCCAGGCCAGCACTCTATCCATTATACCACTTAGCTGTCCAAAATTGCTAGTTGGTACCTACGTAACAGGACATCTTAACAGGATAGTAATTCAGTACTGTATATTAGAACTGTAAAATATGTAGTTTCATCTACTAAAAGCTAACATGATACAGTGAATACAATATTGGATATGGAGTCTGCAGAACCTGGGTTCAAGTTCTATTTCAGATTATTTCACAATTTACTAGTTGTGTGATCATGCTCAAGATACTTCACCTCACTGTCTCAGTTTTCTCATCTCTAAAATAAAGGAGTTGAATTTCAAACATGTAAAGCCCTAAAGCTATCACCCTATGCTCCTTTTAATGAGTCACTTTACAATAAGAATTAGAAAGAAAAACATGAAAACCCTGTTGGAAAGGTCTATTTCATTTTTGTCTTTTTAACTCCAATGCAATACCTAGAATATAATTAATAACTTCATTAATAGATATTGGTGGAATTTGAAGTACTACAGTTTCCTTTGCCAAGACACTTAAAAACTTTTTTCCTTAAAACTAAAATAAAACCTAGATTGGCATTAAAAATTTTTTTTGGTAAGGACTGTGAGGGCAGGTGTCATTTGATTCTGGGCAGGAACTCTGCAAATGCTTGTTGATGATTACGAGGAAGCAAAAGGGTTCCCTGACTCTACAAAAGGCAGATGCTAAATCTCTCCTGTATAGAATATAGACACTACAGTGGGGTCCTGAGACTGGGGTCCAAATTAAAGAAATTAAAAACTGACTGATTAGAAGAACTGTGATGGTGCTTGAAATGACCTTCAACTAGATTGTATTTTGTTCTCTCATCTACATAAAGGGAATATAAAGATCATTTGCACACCTGCTTCATGCATTAAACAAACTCTCCCATCTTCCTTCCCCCAAGTGCCAACTAGAAAAGTCAAAAGGTTTTGAAACAAAAAACCTGGAAAAGATCCTTAAGGAATTACTAGTGCTTACTTCAAATGAAATCAGAATCAATTAATGTTACATTTCCTTTAAAGCCTCATAGAGATACCTTAAACACCTGAGTGATGAGGCTGATGGAATAAGTTAAGCTGTATCTCCAACATGAGAATAGTTGAAGCAACTGATGGGGCCAAACTATAAAATGGAATGAATGAAGTTAGATGCCTTGAAAATGATGATAGAGGACATTCAGTGGTTTTACGCAGAGTTAATGTTCAAGTATGTGAACTTTTTCTATTTGATGTAATAAATTTCATTAGTATGCTCAGATCTGACTGACTTAATTATCTTAAGAACTTCATTTAATATTTTATCTCTCTGCCTGAGTGTCTGGGAGCTTCTGAAACTCAATATATCAAACTATAAATCAAGATAAAGAGGGTAATTTACATTGTTTATATGAAGCTGAAGGAGGAAGAATGAGTTATTTCCTCAGGACTTGTAGAAACCAAATGGCTACTCAAAGTTTAGATTTTCCTTTTCAATTGCATTGTGTAACTTGTGAGTCAGAAACCCTCCAGATACATACAGCATTGTAACGAGATAGGAAGAGGTCAGAAGAGATACAATCATCATATCAGTCACTGGCTACTGAAATTTGAGATCAGATTTAAGGTCTTTATAGCAGTTTTTTATGAATATTCAGTGATCTACAAAAAAAGTTGCTTAATCAATGTTAGATTTCCTGAATTCTTGAACTCCAAGAATCTATCTGAATTATTTTTTCTACTGAAATTATGTTATGTAGATTATTATTGAAATCAAAAGAGCTTCCACCAGAACATGAAAATATGCATATATTTGTGTTTGTTTCTTAGAAGGCAAATGTTTTCCATATATGTGTATATGTAATAAATACATATATATTCATATATGTATATGTATAGAAATATATATATATATAACTATATATGTTTTAAATGCAAACATTTATCTTGCAGGAGAGGTGGCAATAGTTTAAAAATGAGGTGATAAAAGATAAATTCAGCAATAACCTGGGTCAAATTCTGCCTCTAACTCAATATAAGCTCTGTGACCATGAGTGAATAACCTTACCTCTCTCAGTTGGTTTGTGCACAAAATGAGTATCATAAAACCTGTAGCATCTCACTGTGTCAGTGTAAGACTCAATACTCTTTATAATCCTTAAAGTGCCATATAAATGTCAATTTTTATTGTTACTCATGTCATTCTCATCTTTTCCATGGAGTTCAAACAGAAATGATGCTGGGACAAGTCATTAATTTGCTAATATTTTATATTTAATGCTCTCCAAAGAGTTGCTTGGGTAGGGGAAAAACTATCTTTTGAAATTAAATAAAATTATTTGGATGTAACTGTAAGTACACTGAAGGGCAATTCAAATAGCAGAGAGGACAACAGGAATTATCTGTACCTAAGCCTATCCCCACATGATTTTGGAATTTGTTTTCTACTAGGTCTTTATGTAAGGTCCCTTTAAGGAACTAAGGTACCATCCTTTCATCATATGGAGCAGTTTGTTGCTAAGTTAAGACTGTTTTGCTCAGAATTCTGTGAGTTATGATTACAAATCAGCATCCAGTTCAACATTTCTTTGACAACATATTATTGGTTGAGTTCGTGTGAATGTTTCCCTTAGAGACTTGATATTTCACTCAGAGATGGCACAGTGGATGGATAAGACTGCAGGACCTGGAGTCAGGAAGACCTGAGTTCAAACCTCGACAAGTGACTTAACTTCTGTCTACCCAAGTTTCCTCAACTATAAAATGGGAAAATTAACAACAACTGTCTCAGTGGGTTTTTGTGAAGAGAAAAGAGATATTTATAAAATACTTAGCAAAGTGCCTAGAACAACTTTACCATTTCATAGACATCTTAGAAAGATAAGCCATGATGAAAAAGGTAAAAACATTACCTGTACAAAAATATTCATAGCAGCCCTGTTTGTGGTGGCAAAGAATTGGGAATCAAGTAAATGTCCTTCAATTGTGGAATAGCTTAGCAAACTGTGGTATATGTATGTCATGGAACACTACTGTTCTATTAGAAACCAGGAGGGATGGGAATTCAGGGAAGCCTGGAGGGATTTGCATGAACTGATGCCAAGTGAGATGAGCAGAACCAGAAAAACACTGTATACCCTAACAGCAACATGGGGACGATGATCAACCTTGATGGACTCGCTCATTCCATTAGTGCAACAATCAGGGACAATATAGGGCTCTCTGCAATGGAGAATACCATCTGTATCCAGAGAAAGAAATGTGGAGTTTGAACAAAGACAAAGGACTATTACCTTAAATTTAGGGGGGAAAAAAAGCCTGTTATCTTCTTGTCTGATCTTGCTATCTCTTATACTTTATGTTTCTTCCTTAAGGATGTGATTTCTCTCTCATCACACTCAATTTGGATCAATGTATACCATGGAAACAACGCAAAGACTGACAAATTGCCTTCTGGGGGGGGGGGGGTGGAAAGTAAGATTAGGGGAAAAATTGTAAAACTCAAAATAAATAAAATCTACAATAAGTATAAAAAATGAAAAAAGAAAGATAAGCCACTTTTGGCTACTTTCAACAAATCTAATGTAACTTATTATCAGTCTTGCTCTTATTTATTTCAATAATATTTCTATGAGCACTCAAGCTAGGTTTTTTTTTAAATTCTGAGAACTTTTATTTTGAGAACCTATACTCCAAATACTATCAATCTTTTATTCCCTTTTTAAAGAAGGATTCATCTTTCCATGGCTGACTTTGGATAATAGGTCTGCTGCATTATTAATATTGTATTGGATCTCATTTGTGTACTTTTCAAATCTGCTATGGTTTATATATTAAGATTGCATTAAATTGGTATTAATATTGCAAATACGCTATCCCCATTGTTTTGATTTCAGGATACCAAGACTCTTCACATATATATCCATAACTTCCTCCTTGAGAATTTATAGTCACTGTGTCTTGTGGAAAGCAACCAAGATATTTGTAATGATAACCTTCAAACACTGGTCTAATCAACCTCTTAATTCAAGCTCAAAACCTTCAGTCTCTTACTCAGCACACATTAAGTATCATACATTTATCAAGTCCAAATGGCATTTTTTTATCACTAGGAGAAAATGCTACAAGATGGAAAAGCTGCTTAATATGCTGTATATAGTGATATCATCCATGTATATCAAGTGATTGTCAATATGTTGAGTAGGAGTTGATCCTTAAAATGGAAGTCATATTCAGTTCTTTGGAAGAGAAGAGAAAATATTTAAGAATAGGTAGAACCAAAAGAGGATTGAACTATCTCCCCAAAAGATGCCACATTTCATATCAATTCTTGCAATTTGTGTCCTAGCAACATATTTTTAGAGAGCAATTTACTCCTATGGACATTAAATACTCTAAAAATTTCACTATATACTTGAACTTTTCTTATATATGAATAAACCATGAGTGCAGAACTAAGTCAAAACCTTTGGTGTATAGAATAAAGGCAGAATAAATGTCATAGAACTTTTGGATGGATTGTTCAATAATCACTGAACCAATAATAAATTGCTCTTTATAACTAGAATTTTTTGGAACACTTATCTGATTCTTTGATCAATAAAATGTTTTATACAAGTGAATAAGGTTTTTAAGTGATGCAAGTTTGATGCAAGTTGTATATGTTTTGTAGAAAGTACATAAATTGGCATATATAGCAGCAACAATAACAATAATAATAGCATTTATATAGCACTCTAAGGTTTGCAAAGTGCTTTACAAATATTATCTCATTTAATACCCTATTCAAAGTCCCTGGTGGCTCTCATCTTTTGACAAGATATAGCTAATACTTTTTGTGTGTCTCATACATATATATATGCATATATTATACATGTGTGTATGTATGTTTGTGTGTATATATCTATATATGCATGTAAATTTTTTCATTGTTAGGATTTCTGGGTTTGTATTAAGTTCTGATTTTTAATGCTTAAAGGGTCTTTAGTTTTTTCCTCTTCTGACTTAAATATTATTATTTATTAATTTAATTAATGTGATTATTATTTATTATTATTTATTTAATTAAATTGAAAATAAATTTTATATATGTATTTGAACTTGATAAATGTATAATACTTAATGTGTTCTGAGGAAAAGACTAATGGCTTTGAGCTTGAATTCAGAGGAAACATATTTTTATAAGTATATAAATATATGAAATGCCTGCTTTCAAGGGACTTTCATTCTATCTGGATATACAGACAGATATACCCACATACACACACACATATATATACATATATAGATAAATTTAAGTTTATACAGATTAAAGATAATAAGAGAAAAGACAGTTAAACACAAAACATTTTCAAAGGAAGTGCACTAGCAGTTGTTGGTGGGGGGGACTCAGGAAAGAATTCATTCATATAGAAGGTGGTACGTGAGTTGCATCATGAAAAGAGGGGATTGTATGAAGGGAAAGGAAAGAGGGAGAACATTTCAGGTATAGAGGATTACCAATATAAAGTCATAAAGACAAATGTTAGAGTATCATTTAGGAGGAACAAAGAGGACTGAACTGCAGACTGCTAAAAGTATACAAGAATTATACTTCACATTTGATCCAAACTAAACTTTTCCTTGAATTAATTTGAGAACATAAATTTTCTACCTTTTCTTTTAGTCATTCTCTTTCTTCTCTGATTTTTTTCTTCTCAAGTTTCTAAAGTATAGTTTTTGACTAATGTTGAATTATTTTATCTTCTGTTTTGTTTTGATTTCTATCAACTTTCACTTTGGTTCTAGTAAATAACAATTTTTGTAATACTCTCTTTTGGTACGGTTGGTATACTAGTTAGCTTCATGCCATGAAATTCAAAAGGAGCTTCTTAAAATTCCAGTCTAAATATTTACATCTATTTTTCAAAATCAATCAAGATTTAGCATTATTTTTGCCATATGTTTCATTAGATAGCAGTTTTGGAGTTTGCATTAAGTATAGATTTTTAATGCCTTAAGATTCCTCAGCTTTTTTCTTTTCCAATTTAAAGTTACTTAATTTTTCCTTTTATTTCCTCTTATTGAGGTAGTTTCTTGGATAAATCATCCTGCATTGATCTCCAATAATACACTGTTGCCCAACTCAGAGCAGAGAACATCATAGACAAAAAAAGCAGTATCAAGTCTTTGCCAACAAATGGTAATAATATCTGTTTCCAATCTGGTTGTCCTACTGGAGTAGAGTAAAAAGCAGTGGTATCTTCAGTCCATTTCACATGTGTTCATGGCTTTGCCAATGTTAGTATTAAATACCATTTGCACAAAAGGATTTTCAGTTGATAGAAAGAAAGAAAGAAAGAAAGAAAGAAAGAAAGAAAGAAAGAAAGAAGGAAGGAAGGAAGGAAGGAAGGAAGGAAGGAAGGAAGGAAGGAAGGAAGGAAGGAAGAGAGGGAGGGAAGAAGGATGGAAGGAGGGAGGGAGTGAAGGAGGGAAGGAGGGAGGGAGTGAAGGAGGGAAGGAGGGAGGGAGTGAAGGAGGGAAGGCAAAAGGGAAGGATAGGAGATTTTTACATACTGAGCACTGTTGTAAGCATCACATTTAAGTAAGCAAGACAGTCTCTATCATCAAAGAACCTGCAATCCAAGTGGGGAGACCAACACAATAAAGTGAAAAATAGAGAGGTAGAGTGGGATGGGGAAAAGAAAGACTTTAGCTTAGGGACAAAAAGTTGGCTAGGAGGAGGAGAGAGAGAAGAAGAAATGAAGGAGAAAAATTCTGGAGAGTTGAGTTGTGAATGAAGTGAAGCATGGCTGGGGCCCCATAGTGGGGGCCAGTAATCAGCAATAAGAAGAGTAGGACCACAGAGTGGTCCTCTGGTTTCTCCAGAATGAGGTATGGGTATTTCAGATTGTCCCTATGTTTCCTGCCTCCTTATGGTCTCAGAATGTGAGAGTGTCACTCACTCTGCTCTCTTCTATGTCAAGCTAATCATCAAAATGGTCCCAAGTAGGAAGGAAGAGACTTTGTTAGACTGACTTAGGCAGTTCCATCACACAGGTCACAGGGGTTGGTTGGTTGTTGTTACCGTTATTATTGTTATTATTAAATGCACCAGATGTGTACAGAAAAGGGATTTAATTTGTACATGTTTATTATGAAACACTGATGATATATAATGGAATTCTATCATATCAATCATAAGGTGTAGGAGAAAATAATTTTGTTAATTAGGCATATTAAACAGTGAAAAGGAATATAACATTGTATCACCTAGTGTAAATCACTTGGCATTTCAAAAACTATTCAAATTTATTTAGCCTAATGAGAGCTGTTTAGGGAAATCTAAAAATCTCACTTTTATACAAGATTAAGGCCAGCTTAGGCCCACACTCAAAAGGCAAAATTCTTTAAGAAACTGAAAACTGAGAGAGACCTTCTCATTCAAAAGTGAAATTCCATTGTCAGTAAAATCACTAATATCCCCAGCTATCAGGGGAATAGGTCTCATTCCTACTGCAAGATCTGCTGAAGTGAAACTGCTTCTTCAGTTGCTAGGAAACAACCAACTCATTATATGCCATTATCAGCACCCTAGAGAAGGAAACTGGCATCTGCCTCACATTTGGGGATATTGGAGATTGAAGTAATAGCACTGCAACTGCTGCCAAAAATCCTTGGTCTCCCAGGGTTCGCTTTGTGACTACAGCAGGTGCTGACATCAGCCCTGTCTTTGAAGTTTTCATTTCTGTAGCTTTTTTCAAATAACTGAAGAGATTTCTCCCCAAATTCCACATTTTAAAATTCAAACCTCCACATTTCAGCTATATTATTTCTCTGGTAAATCTAATAAGGGTTGGGAAGGACTGCTTGAGGCTGAAAGATTAAAAGAGTTGTTCATGAAATGGAATTTGTAGGATCTTTATGTCTATAATTACCAAAAATAACACATAAGGTGGAAGGTAAAAAAGAAACATAAAAAGATCAGTAAAAAAATTGAGTCACAAAAGTTGCCAAACACAGGCTATAATAATTTTATTACACTCTATTTGAGGGGCTATTATATATAACCTTATAGTTTTATCCTGTGACCTATGACCTAAGATGTCATGGGTCCTGTCTCATACTTGCAATCACTGAATTCAAACATAATAACAGTTAACACTTATATAACACTTGAAGATTTGCAATGTACTTTATTTGTATTACCTTACTGGCTCCTAACAAGAACTCTAAATATAAGATCTATAGGAACTGTTATCATGAAAATCAATAATGTTAATTTGTATCTCTTTTAACAGATCATTTGCTACTAAAACGGGAGAGGAATGTACCTGGAAATTGCCTGATGCTGACAGAATGAATGTTATGGGACTCTTAGACCTGCAGCTTCCAAGGCCTAGAATGTAATCTGTCCCCTAGCTAAGATTCTCAAGACCTGGTAAGACAACTGAAGAGGTAGCCTCTCCCTTCCTTCATGTTATTATTCACTGATGATTATTAAACAATTCTGAGGCAATATTCCCAACATGCACTTTTAATTATGAGACTATATATATTTAGCAAAACTCAGGTGGATGACACATTTATGTATCTGCTATATAAAGTTTTATGAACCTATAATGTGTAATGTTGGTCTTATCTTTGATATCACTTAAAGATATGCACAACTAGACTCAGGGCTCAGAGAGATTACTGGAAAGTCCTGTGGAAAACCTAAGGACAGAGCAAGAACTTACCAGAGGAACGACTACAAATTGCTTTGCTCCATGAAAAATGCCAGCACATTCTACCCCAAAGAGATTACAGGAAGGGGGGGAAGAATTTACATGTACAAAAAAATTTATAGCAATACTTTTTATAATGTCAAAAACTAGAAACTATTGGGGTTCCTATCAATTGGGAACTAGCTGAACAAATTATGGCATATAAATATAATAGAGTACTAAAATAATGTAATAAATGATGAAAAGGATAGTTTAAAAGAAACATGGGACAACATCTATACTGATGAAGAGTGAAGCAAAAAAGAGCAGAATAAGAATAATTTAGATAGCAACATTGTAAACTAGGAGAGACTTAAGAATTCTGATCCATATAATGATTAACTGAGATTCTGGAAGACTAATAATGATATACTGCCCATCTATCAGAGAGATGATAAATTAAAGTATGCAAAATGAGATCTACATTTTTGGAAATTCTGCATTGGAATTTGTTTTGATTAATTATGCATATTTATTCCAAGGGTTCTGGTTTGTTGTTTTTTTTAAGTTGGAAAGGAAGAGTAGAAAAGAGATAAAAATAAATGCATGTTAATTTTAAAATAAAATTGTTAAATTAAAAAAGGGTCAATTCATTCAAAGTCCAGCCTGCTAATCAGAGGAGTGCAAATGCCTCCAAGGAAATCCTGAGGCCCCGGTAGTTCCTAGGTCACTTAGCTTATGAGATGACTACTCAGAATATGATTGCCCTAATAGAGACTATGTACCAGATTTTCCTAATTACCAGTTTCCCTTAAGGTTAGAAAGCAATGACTATCAAAGTGGATAGATGTCACCCAACATCAGTCAAATAAGCTCTACATAGAGGGGATGGCATTTGAGCTGTCCCTTGATAAACAGAACTGGATAGGCAGAACTAAGTGAGAAGGGTATTGCAGAAGAAGGAACAGCATACATAATCAGAGGCACAGAGATGGAACAGCTACAGTCTATTTGATCTACCTTATACTGAATTTTCCCTAATATATGCATTCCACTCTCTCTGACTCCCAATTTAATTTACTCATCCCAATAATTCACATCTTTGCTTCCTGAATAAACCCTTTTCCCCTTGTTTCTTCCCAAATTCTTTCTAATATAGGTAGGCTCCATGCTGCACCAGGCTATACTACTAAAAACTAGCTCTACATTTTCCTGTGCAAATCACCCTCCCTGAGTCACATTATGTGCAAATTCCTCTTTGCTTCTTAACAGGAACTTCTCCACCATCACCCCAACAACCCTGTGCCCCAGATGCCTGCTCTCAAAGAGGTCTCACTTCTCCCATATTCTCTAACACAGTGAAAAAATAGGAAATATAGATCTGTCCCTCATTAATGGCCTTTTCAGGACATTGATTCATCACGATCATGCCATTTCTCATTTTTAAGTCCATTCCAATTTACACTAACCTTTTCAAATCACCACCACTCTCCCTTTCTGCCTCCAGGTCCAATACTTTTTTTTAACTTTCTCTTTTCATGACTAGCCTGTTTCATAGAAATAATGTAATAAATGCCTGTTGATTGATTGATTGATTGAAGTCCCTCCTTAGGGACTTCAGCATCTAATTGACAGTTTTCTTTTTTTTTTTTGGCTTCATATTCAGTAACTTCCAGATACATACTGACATTGGCAGCATAGTTAAAGCTTTGGACCTGGGCATCATGGAGCAGTACTTGAGAGTACTCTCCCTTTCCTCCCTTTTCTTCACCTTTTGATTTCCTTCAAGCCTCAGCTTTCCCAATCCCCAGCCTTAATGTGACTTCTTCCCTCTGGAATTATCTCTAAGTCACTTTGTGTGTATGTGTGTGTGTGTGTGTGTGACTTGTTGACACATAACTGTTTGCATGTTTAACCCCCATTATATAATAGGCTGTTGAGGGCAAGGACAGTTTTTGTCTTTCTTTGTATCATCAGTATTTAACACGATACCTGACCCATAGTAGGCTCCTAGTAAAGGTTTGTTCTGTTGTTGCTCAGCTGTTTCAATCCTGTCTTACTCTCTATGTCCCCATTTTGGGTATTCTTAACAAAAATACTGGAATGGTTTGCCATTTCCTTCTCCAACTCATTTTACATATGAGGAAACTGAGGTAAGTTTCCACAGGTTTAAGTAACTTGCCCAGGGAGACAAGTATTCTTGACTCCAGAACTCTATATACTGTTCCATCTAACTGCCCCAAATATTGTTCATTTCACTTCAGTTCACTAATATCCTACATTTCTCTGTCTTCAAGTTTCCACTATACTAAATCTCAGTCTTCCATCATTCAGCATTTTTCTCTGTTTTATCTCCTTCTACTTCAAGGCTTTCAAGGCTGCTGAAGAAAATTACAAAATTGGTCTGGGATCAACTGAACCACCTCTAGCTGACTTTAAGTGGCCCCTCACCCAACATTCCTCTCATTCATTTCTCTATTATCCCTTAGCAAACTCCCCATAACAGCTGTTCTGAACCTCCTCTACATTCTCAAACCTCTAATCCCACTGCAGCCTCCCTCACTCTTGGCAGCTCAACTTGCCTCTGCTATACTGAAAAAATCTTGAGCATGTGGCAGGAGTTCCCTCATCTACCCTTACTTCTGTTTTAAACATTCCTTCTATGCTTCTGTTTCCTTCCTTTCTTCCAGTCTCAACAGGAGAGGTACCTCTTCCTCTTTCCAAGTAATAGGATGACCTTTACTCTTGATCACTTCCCTTCCGGTTTCCTACAGAATCTTGCTCCAGCAATTAATTATTCCTTCATTCTATAGCATTTTCAATCTTTCCCTTTTCCTATGCTCCCTTCTGCCTAAAAACATGCACAAATATTTCCTATTTAGAAAAAAAACATTAGATCCTACATCATGAACCTGAAAACATCACTGAATTCTTTTTAAACAAAAGTCCTTGTTTTTCTTCCCTTAAAGGCCTGATTTCTAAATGAATGATTTCACTCATTGTCTTCATTTCTTTAAACCATACCTCAGTCTCCACCATCTGATTTCTGCCTTCACCATTCTACTGAAACTGTATTCTCAAACATTACTAATAACATCAACTCTAAGTTTACTTCTCTTTTCTCAATCCTTATTCTCACTTCTCTGTAGTACTGACCATCTCTCCAAAAACCCTTTCCTCAGTTGCAGTATTGCTACATTCTCATTTATCTACCTTCTTAATAAATCCAGTTTTGTCTTCTTTACTGGCTCCTTTTAAGTACCTTATCTTTAAATGGAGGGTTTTTGGAAGTCTTCCTGGCAAATATTCTCTCCTTAAGAGCACTATAGTTAAGTAAACAAGTATTTATTAAAGGCTTAATATGGTATGTAGTAAGCACTGGAGATACAAATAAAAGCAAAAAAAAAAAAATATGCCCTCAAGGGATTTACACATTCTTATAAGAGAAGACAACACAAAAAAAGGAAAACATACTCATGCTGGTGCATGATTGTGATAGCTAGTGAATCAGAAGCAGGATGGTCTCAATCCTTTCTCAAAGTGAAGGTTCCAAGAGGAACTCATCAAGTGGAGAAAGGAAATGTGGGGTTAGAGAAATATTCAAGGTAAATCGCTAATGAATTCAACTATTATCTGACTGAGGTTGACTTCAAAGATCTTTTTTCCACCTTAGCAATATCTCCAATTTCCCATTAGACATTTATATCTGGATGTACATCTGGCAGCCCAAAACCCAATGAGTCCAAACCAAACTTATCACTTCCATCAAAAACAAGAACTCCTATTTCTGGTTTCCATGGATCAATACTATCATTCTCCGTGCAAGGCGTGAAAAGGCAAAGTCATTTTTTACTCTCCCTTTCCTTTGTACCTCATATCTCCTTAATCATTAACTTCTTAATAATAGCACATGAATTTTTCCTTTTGTACTACAATTGTTACCACCCTTATTTTGCCCTTGAATTACTTCAGCAGAATCTTAGGTGGCCTCCCTGATTCCTAGCTTAAATATCTCCATCCAGTTTCATATAATGACACCAACCAATCTTCCTAAACACTCACTGCCTACATGATGTCAACTCTTTCCTCTTGCCAAACCTGTAAGGTCCTCCAAAATCTGTCCTAACATACTTTTCCAACTTTATACCACTATTTCCCAGTCTAAGTCACCTATTCCAATCACGATGGCCTAATCCTCATTCCATTATTCTTTTCTTCTTTGACTATGGCTTTCTTTTTTTTTTTTTAAGGTTTTTGCAAGGCAAAATGGGGTTAAGTGGCTTGCCCAAGGCCACACAGCTAGGTAATTATTAAGTGTTTGAGAACAGATTTGAACCCAGGTACTCCTGACTCCAGGGCCAGTGTTTTATCCACTGCGCCACCCAGCCGCCCCTACTATGGCTTTCTTAATGCTTTACCCTTAATTCCTACTGCCTAAATCCTGTATATCCTCCAAGCCCCAGTTCAACTTCTACTTCCTCTAGTATCCAACCATTTTATTTAATTGCACACCTATTTGCTTTTCCAAATCCTTTATTTGGTACATTACTTTGTATCAAGAGGCAGCACCAGTAGAGGACAGAGAGTTGCCTTGGATTCAAGAAGTCCTAGGTTCAAGCCCCCCCAGAGATATAAGTTTGGGTGACTAAGGGCAAATCACTTAACCTGTCAGTGCCCTCCAGAAAACTCTCTAAGACTGTAAGTTACAGATATGTTGCTGATATGTATTAGCAACAACAAAAATTCCTTGCTCTAATAGAAAAAAGTCCAAATTAAAACATTACACTATTACTATTTAAAAATAGGTTTTTATTGATACCTTGTTTTGACATCACCTATATTTCCCTCTTTATTCATTCTTCTCTTCTCTACCACCCAGAGTTATTCTCTATAATGAAGAATTTTTTTAAGAAGAGAAAAAATTAATCTAGCAATGTTATAAGAAATGTTCCAAATTTGTGGAAACCTATTTTTGAAAACACTGGGGGGGGGGGGCAGGGAAGAAGGGGATCCTTTTCATAGCTTATCCTTGGGCCAAGCCTGGTATTATTATTATTTAACTTGATCTGTCTCCTCTGCTACATAATTAGGTTCCTTAAGTTCAAGGATTCTCTCCATGCAGAGAGCTATGCATATGGAACATTCAATAAACATTGTTTTAAAGGAATGAATGAGGATTATGAGCAAAATGAATTATTCAAACTTCTTAAACTGTCCTCATACCTTCTGAGGGACTCTTACTGCAGATGATTATAAACTCCAAAGCTGAGAGGTGAGGAAGGAAATATACGGGAAAGAGTAAAATATGTAAGTCAGAATCTACACATATTTTCAAATCCAGGTCACATACCCATGCAGGTTATACCTACTTGGTGGGGTACAACCTGGGACAGATTTTTAATTTCAGAATAAATTCACTCTACTACCAGTTCACTCCCAACTTGCTTCTACCTACCATCATTTGATGTGTAGAAAGGTAACACAAATTCAGTTTAAAGTTATTCTAAGGTCAACATCAATGAAAGCTTAAACCTGCTAAAACATCCACTAAAAACATACACAAGTACGAACACCCAAACAGAATTCATTCCTAAATCCAACATAAATAACATTTGGATTATACTTTATTCTGGTATATCCATTTAACTGCTGCCCTCTTTTCACATATAATTAAAAGCTGACAAGATGAATACATATAATTCTACAGATAGAGACAGTATCTTACCTCATTATAGAGCAATTTTAAGTAGCAGGTACTATAATACTGAGTTATTTTTGCTCAGAGAACTCAGTCCTTACAACACAAAAAATGGCTACAATGTGATTAACAGTAACTCAGAGGAAGGCAAACTACTGTGTTACTGTATTATATAAATTTTCTCTTATGCTTAGATTCTACATTTCCACAATACTACATAATATAAAAAATATTAAAACTTTTAATACTTATAGCCAATGGAAAAGATTTAATCATGTAAAAATGAAATTTCATCCTGGTGCCAACTAATTCATTCAAGTTCATCCAGTGGACTCCTTTAAAAAAAAACCAGCAGGGCAGCTAGGTGGCGCAGTGAATAAAGCACGGCCCTGGAGTCAGGAGTACCTGGGTTCAAATCTGGTCTCAGACACTTAATAATTACCTAGCTGTGTGGCCTTGGGCAAACCACTTAACCCCATTTGCCTTGCAAAACCTAAAAATATTTTTTTTAATTTTTTAAAAAAACAGCATCTCAGACTTGGATTCAAATTCCAGCAGTACTCCAAATAACCAGCAAATTGACCACATCCAAGTCACTAGCAGGTCAGCAGTTCAAAGTAAATGTCTTACCTGCCTAATCAGTTTCTCTATGGCTGACATCACCATAAGGCCTCTCCAAACAACTGGAGCTGTCTCTTCTACCAGGAAGCCCATGGACATACTATAGTAAGAAAACAAAAATAGAATTTTCACAGATAAGAGAGTAAAGCATAAAATAATTCTAGGAAGTAGCTTGAGGTGGGTAGGGAGACTATACTTACCAAGAGATACCATAATTCAAGAGTGGTCTCATTAAGTTGCCTAAAATAGGAAAACAAATAACCGTTTAGAAAATAGAGTCATTATTTCATTAAAAATATATCAACATGTTTTCCTGTCAACAACTATCAGGCTCAGCAGTGGAAATGGCTTTCTACCATTATGTCAGTAGGTATTTCTTTTTCTCCAGACTAATTCAGAATGGGAAGTCATTATTTTAATGAGTTTTTTTCAGTACTTATTCTTCAATTTCCAATTCATTCAATGAAGTTTTCAGTAGTTCAGGCAAAATACAAGTATGTCACTTGCAGATTCCATCAGGCTTAACTTCTTAAAATATTTTGGAAATAGCATCCTTTTTTATACAGAAACAATCCATCAGCAACTTGGGATTGCTTTATATTCAAGAAATTGTCTCAAATAAGTGTTCAGAAAGCATTTTAAATTGCATATTTTGAATAGCTCTCAAATCCTAATACTAATCTTTGTTTATTTAATAAACCAGAAAAGGAGGGATTCTACTTCATAATTGTCTCAACTGGCATATTCTTTCTCTTGTCTCTATCTTCTCTTTTATCTTGAATTCAGGAAAGGCTGGCTTTTAAAAGGTAGAAAATTTTAGATTCTGCATTGAGGAAAATAAAAAATTCAGCAATGTAGAAAAAATAGCAATTATAATAGAAATAAAAAGGTGAGGATATGATATTATATGGTACTGACCTCCTCTACCCTAACTAGATGATCATTAAAAAAGAGAATTTTCTTATATTCAATAAACAAAGGTTCCAAGTAAGTTTTAAATAAACTTGGTATTCAGAATTTCAAATATATAGAACTGATAGAATAGTATATAAATTCATTTTGTATAAATGAAGGCTTCAAACTAAGACCATGTTCTGGTCTGCTGAATTGATCCATTAGTAGCACTATCTTCAACAGACTTAAGAAGATGGTCAAAGAATGAACCAAACCCTAAGCTGAACAGGTGGGGAAAGACAGGATGATTGCATTTGATAAATTACAAAACACTCCATGATCTCAGCCTACTGCTTAACATAATATCTTCTTGGAGATATTATGTGGATATAAGCCAAAGAATACCACCATTTCTAAAGAATTAAAATTATTGGTGACCCAAAAGCAATGGAATGTTGGGCATGGTGGATATAAGTAGGTTTCACCATATTAAAATCAATAACTTGTTCACAAGTGGTATAAAAGAGTTTAAGTATACAATATCCAGAAAAGGAGGTGGTCAGCCATGAAGCTTGAAAATACCAAAAAGTGCACTGCTATCTACAAAATAATAAACAATCAACAGTATCTAAATCTTTCACATAGAATTTATGGAAGGGCATAGATAAAAATCACCCAGAATGATAAGATATGGGTGGATTATAATATGAACCAATCAATGACAGGGCAACTCTTTAGTGATATCATGGATTTAATGAAGTTATCAAGTAATATATTTTAGAAGGTCACCCTCCTATCCTGTAAAAAATCTATATGATAACAAAGCTAATAAAATGGTAATTTTATTATTATTCTAGGTTCAAATATAAATTCCCCTGTTTGGCATATCCTGGTTCAAATCTACCTTTAAAAACCTTATTATATGTTACTCCTTCTCATGCATTATTAGATTCAGTTAAAAAGGCATTCTTGCTAGTGTTTAGATGTAGCATTCCATTTTTCATCTCTTTGTCTTTGCATAGATATCCCCTATGCCTGGAATGCACTCCCTCATCTTCCCTGCCTCTTAGAATCATTTCTTTCAAAGCTCAGTCCAAAGCTGCTAATGTCTCAAACTTAATGTTACCCCACTTTTATTTTGGATATATTTTTATGTACATATATAAATCAGAAAAGAAAAAGACTTGCAAATCTTTACCATGTCCTCCTTGTTTTGTTTCTTCCTCCAAGTACCAATCAATCAAGGAATCAAAAAATATTTATTAAATCCCTACAAAAGAACAAGAAGTGTGCTAATCTCCAATTTATAAAAAAAGTGCAAAAGACATTTCCTGCCCTCAAGAAATTTACAATCTAATGGGTACAAGTATATAACAAATTCAATATATTTTCAAAAATGTCCTTCTTGTCTATATTCCCTATTGATCTTCCTTCTGTTCTCTACTATGAAATTTTTACATGTTTCAATGACTCTTTTTCTATCTTTTTATTTTTGTTTTAGTAAAATGCTATCACTGGGCAGCTAGGTAGCACAGTGATAGAACTACACTTATAATTTTCCTTTTTTTATTTCTATGTATAAAGTATAACTCCAAAATTGTTTTAATTTTTATTTCTCTAATTATTGGTGATTTAGAACAGAGGTGTTAGACTTGAAAACTGCCTACTATGGCCTAAAATACATGAAAATTTAACTGGAAAATGTTCTTTGAAAAATACAAATACAGCAGAGCCAAGATGGTGACAAGAAGGGATGGAGTCTTAGGAGCTCTCTGATAAAACTCATAAGCTAAGGACTCTAACTAAACTTTCAAGAGACAGAACCCACAAAGGGACCCAGTGAGGCAGTTCTCCTACTCAAGGTAACCTGGAAAAGAGCAGAAAGGCTCTGCTCCCCGGGTCGGAGGGGCAGCCCGACAGAGGGGTGGCCCGCCAGAGCAAAGAACTTCAGCCTCTTGGAGGCAGCCCCAGGGCACTGGGAGCCGGGGCTCACAGCAGCGGGGGAGTCCCCTGAGCTGCACCCCGGGGAGCACCGGACACAAAGTGGGGGAACAGCGGGGGACCTCTGCCAGAGCAAGCACGTGGAGCCCAGCCCTCAGGAGACACAGCTAGCAGGTTGGTCTTTCCATAGCCCAGACTCAGAAACAGAAGCAGGCGGAGCCTGTAAGCAGGAGCCCCCAGGGCATGAGCCCATTGAGCTTAGGGAGGGGAGTGAAGAGAGAAAGAGAGAGACTGCTGAGCTCTGTCCTCTGCCCCTGGAAGAGGACTCTGGGGCTCTGACCACAATCAGATCCTGATCACAGTCTAGGCCCCCCCCATAGAACAGCAAGGGCCCCCCCCACCTCAGCCCCGTGGCAGAGGTGGGGTGCTTATGGTCATTCACAGACCAGGAGGGAGGACAGAGCCTTACACACTGAGACCCTTGTGGGAGTGTCTCAAAAGCTCAGGAAGCACCCCAAAACCAGGCCCAGGCTTGGAAAATGAGCAAGCAGAGAAATAAGAGGAAGACTATTGAGAAATATGTTGCAAATGAGCCCAAGAAGGATCAAAATACTCAATCTGAAGATGAGGAAGCACAAGCTCCTGCATCTAAAGACTCCAAGAAAAACAGAAATTGGGCTCAGGCTATGACAGAGCTCAAAAAAGACTTTGAAAATCAAATGAGGGAACTGGAAGAAAAACTGGGAAAAGAAAGGAAAGAGATGCAGGAAAAACATGAAAATGAAGTCAGCAGCTTAGTCAAGGAAATCCAAAAAAATGCTGAAGAAAATAGCATGCTAAAAACCAGCTTAGGTCAAATGGATAAAACAGTTCAAAGAGTTATTGAGGAGAAGAATGCTTTAAAAAGCAAAATTGGCCAGATGGAAAAAAGAGATAAGAAAACTCTCTGAGGAGAACAAATCCTTCAGACAAAGAATAGAATTCAGGGAGATTGATGAATTTGCCAGAAATCAGGAATCAATACTTCAAAACCAAAAAAATGAAATATTAGAAGAAAATGTGAAATATCTCATTGAAAAAACAACTGATATGGAAAACGGACTTAGGAAAGATAATTTAAAAATTATTGGAATACCTGAAAGTCATGATCAGGAAAAGAGCCTTGACATCATTTTCAAAGAATTACTACAGGAAAATTGTCCTGATATTCTAGAAGCAGAGGGCAAAATAGAAATGGAGAGAATCCACCGATCCCCCCAAGAAAGAGATCCCAAAAAACCAACCCCTAGGAATATTATAGCCAAGTTCCAGAACTCCCAAGTCAAAGAGAAAATATTACAAGCAGCCAGAAGGACACAGTTCAAATATCGTGGAGCTGCAGTCAGGATCACACAGGACTTAGCAGCAACTAATTGGAAGCTCGTAGGGCTTGGAATACAATATACCGGAAGGCAAAAGAGCTTAGAATGCATCCAAGAATCAACTACCCAGCAAAGCTGAATGTCCTCTTCCAGGGAAAAAGATGGACTTTCAGTGAACCAGGGGAATTTCAAAGGTTCCTTTTGGAATGGCCAGAGCTGAACAGAAGGTTTGATCTTCAGAAACAGGACTCAGGTGAAGCATGGAGATTGGGGGGGGGGGGGGAATGAGGGACTTAATGAGGATGAACTGCATGTATAGAAAAATGATACTGATAATATTCATATGAACCTTCTCAGTTAATAGAGCAGGTAGAGGGAGCTTTTATAGTTGAAGCACAGGAGAAAGCTGAATTCGAAGATAAAATATGGTGTAAAAATGGAGTCAATAGAAAAAAAGGGAAATGTAATGGGAGAAAGAAAAAGGAGAGGGGAAATAGCCCAAGATATTTCACATAATAAGATTTTTTTTATTACAATGAGCTATTGCAATGATATGGAAGGGGGGAGGCAAGGGGGAATGAGGGAACCTTTGCTCTTATCAGAGATGGCTAGGAGAGGAAACAGCAAATATACTCAATGGGGTATAGACATGACATCTGGAGTAAGAAGGAGTGGGGAGCAGGGGGAAGGGGTGGGGATGTGAATAAAGGAGGAGAGGATGGACCATGGGGGGAGAGTGGTCAGATATAACACATTTTCTTTTTTTCCTTCTTGCAAGGGGCTGGGATTGGAAGGCCTGCCCAGGACCATAGGGCCAGGTGGATTCTGGGCCTAAGGGGTGGTATGGGGGCTCAGGGCTTCTTGGCTCCAGGACCAGGGATCTGTCTGCTGTGCCACTCAGGGACCCTACAGCAGAGTCAGAGTGAAAGGAGAGAGAAAATATAGTACATGGTAGTGGAGAAATAAGAAAGGAGGGAGTTGCGATCAGCAATGGCAATGGTGGAAAAATATGGAAGTAACTTTTGTGATGGACTTATCATAAAGAATGCGATCCACCCATGACAGAGTTGTTGGTGTTGGAACAAAGACTGAAGCACATTTTTTGTTATTATTATTTGAGGGAGGGTGCAGGGCAAGTGGGGCTGGGTGGCCTGCCTGGGGCCATGTAGCAGGGTGATTTTTGGGTGTCTGGGGCCAGATTTGGAACCAGGGGCTTCTGGTTCAAGGGCCAATGCTCTGTCTGCCACCCAGCCACCCATACTATTTTATTTTATTTTGGGTCTTTTTTTTTTCTTCTTTTTGGTTTTTGCAAGGCAGTGGGGATCGGGTGGCTTGCATGTCACATGGCTGGGTGATTGTTGGGTTCACGAGGCTGAATATGGACTCGGGTGCTCATGGCTCCAGGGCTGGTGCTTCATCCATTGCACCACCTGGCCATACCTACAATTATTACTATTATTTTTTTATTTTAATTTTTTTTCTCTCCACTTTACTTTTTTCACCCAAGCAAGTCTATCTATATTCATGGGGGGAGGGGTATTTTGTTTACTTGTAAACAAGAATATTTTATTAATGTAAAAAACATTTGTACAAAATGAGAATAAAAAAATTAAAAAAAAAAGAAAAATACAAATACAAATACGATATAGGTAAGGTAAACCTAAGAAAATATCACAGTTGCAAGCTCTGTTTCTATTTGAATTTGACACCCCCTGATGTGTAGCATTAATGTATTTTGCATATATTTATATGTAGACATGTTATTTCTTCCAGCAAAATGTAAGCTTCTTGAATACAAGGACTGTCTATTTTATTTCATTATATCCTCAGCACCTAGCATAGTGCCTGTTTCTTAATTAAAAATGTTTGAATAAGGGATTGATTAAAAGGGAGGGATATATTTCAGGACAAAAAATCATTTCAGAAGTGAATGAACTATAAACAAATGGCATCTTTTAATATTTTTAAATGGCAAGAAATTAGGGTTACTCAAAGAACTTTATATTTGTGATCTAAAATAGGGTTCAAAAAATGGAAGAAAGGCAGCTTAAAGGAGTGGATAGGACAATGAACTTGTAGTCAGGAGGATCTGAGTTCAAATTCTAATTCAGTCATTTAATCTCTCTGTGCCTCAATTATTTTAATTACAAAATGAGAGGATTGAACTTAAGGTCTCCAAGGACCCTTTCAAAATCTAATATATAATCTTATAAAAAGAAGAAAATGGGAGAAAAGTAATTAGCAAATTATGACAAAACGCCAATATGAAATAGAAGGTGAGAAATATAACTCTTGGCAGGCATAAGTATCCTCCTGCAGGCTATCTGGAATGTTATAAGTTTTCTCTTTCATTAAAAAAAACTTCTAAGGTTAATTAATTATTCCTTTCCAGTGGAGAAATATTCCTTGTTCTTTTAAGTTCAAAGAAAAATGGGATTTTTCCTTATAACCAATCCTTTCAATATGCCAATTCTATAAAGCAAGAGATATTTAGAAATAGAAATTTGCCATGCTTATTATTTTCCTCATATATTTTTAAACATTAATGCAAATAAAATAAAATCAGCATTCCTAAATTTACATTCTACTAAAGTTCAAGTCAATGCAAACCAAAATATTCAAGTTCACCTAGAAAATACAGCATATGTAAAAAAAAAAAAAGACATAATCTCTGGAGTATAACTACTATTACTAATGTTTTCACACTTTATTCTCCTTATTCTGTTTTATTTTATTCCACATCCTTCCCAATTCTACATTATTTGAGTTTGGGAAAATGTGTTCAAATTCAACCTTGAACTTGGCAAATGGAAGAACCAAAGTGCCATTCCACAAAATACACAAGTCAGTACATTTTTGCAAAAACAGAAATGAAATTACACTGTGAGAACTACATTGCTATCAAAGACAATTAATTTATCCAACTTTATTTAGTTTTTAAGTTTTCCAACCATATTATGTTAATATTCAAAAAATCCTCCTCTTGTTTAATGAAGGGTAGATTATAAATTAAGTCGTCCATCAGTAAGATAAGCACATTCATTATACCCTTGAGAACTTTATAGACTACACAAAGAAGAAGCAGAGTGAACTAAAAAAACATAGTCCATACAGGGTACATGAAAGAGAAAGAAGAAGCATTCTTGGTGTCTTCCCCCATACATATAGGTAAACAAAACTAACATCACTTAAAAGCATATTATTTATTTTCTGTAAATAGCAAATTCAAACAAAATGAAATGGATGGTGAAGGTGAAAAATATATTTTTAATTAATGGCAAGAGAATTTTAAACAACAGCCCATGATTACAAGTACCAATTAAGTTCTTTACCATAGGATTTTATTTAAAGAATATCTGCATAGCAACTCCTACACATCATTTGAAGAAAAACTAACAAGCTGCTATTTGTTAAAAGTCTACTCAGAAGCTAGAGAATCCATTGCACTGTGAATAACTGCATTTTGAAGAGTTCATCATTAGTTGAAGTTATCATGACACAGATCATTATTCCCCTCCTCCTCACATCTTCATGATGTTTCATGCACAGAAACACAAAAGACCCTTGCTGCAAGTCAAACCATATCATTTGCCACAATACCACTCAGAGAGTGAATGACACACTGTCTCATCCTCCTCACTCTAGTCAAACAGTTCTGCCATTTCTACCAAGTTAGAATGTAATTAATAGATGATATGTCACCAGTCAATTCTGAATAGATTTGGGGACCCCTTTTATATTATAAATTAATTGCCAAAATAAGATGAATTCTACTGTGACCATGTCAAAATGAAGAATCAGCTAGAAATAAAATGTTTATTGAACTGAAACAAGCAGAAAAATCTCAAAGGCTACTTTAAATCACCCTATTAAACAGTTTCAGTAAGGCAACATCATTCAGAATTTCAAGGATGACTTGGGACTATAGTCATTGCTTCTTCTCACAAACATCTCATAACGTACCATTGTTCATCAATCAACTAGTTAGGGGTTCTCAACCACCTAGTAATAGCAGAAAACAATCTTTTCTGTTCTTTCCCCCTTAACTAAAAGACAACAATTGATAAATCAAACCCTGAATTTCAGGAATATATTTTAAAAAACACAAATTAGAATAATGCACAATGTGTTCTTAATCCTATAGAAAAATTAGAAATAAACAACATTTCTAAAGAGCTTTAGGGTTTACAAATTACTTTCTTCAAAACAACCCTATAAGGTTGGTAATCTAAATACCATTTGTTCCCATTTTACAGAGGAGAAAGCTGAAGTTCAGAAAGGTTCAGTGACTTGTCCATTATCAGATATTTAATAAGTGCCAAATCTGAGAATTAAACCTTCTAAGTCCAAGTAAATTGGAAACCAACATTTGATAGTTATTTCTTAAATAAAAGGAGTGATATAGATATAAATGTTATTAATAGAATTAATAAGTACTAAAATACTAACCAACCAAAGGAGGAAAGACCACCAGAAGACACAATATTTTTATGCCTTTAAAATAGTGTACTCTAAAAAAAGGGGGGGGGGCAAAAAAGGAGGAAGAAAGCTACCAAAGATAAACTTAGAATACTTCCCAGTTTTGCCGAAGGCTGATCTTGCCTTCTTCCCTTTTTTCCTTGAGATCAAATAGGAAGTAGCTTTAGGAGGGAAAGAGACTCAAATTTCTCTTGGCGTTTCATTCAGCACGTCTTAAAATACAAATGTTAATAGAGGCATGATTACTATTAATCAGTCATATTTTATTGTGAATTAATGTCAGATTAACTAACGTCTTGGTACTTACTAAATAAAGGGTAGGACACACAGACTGAGTGCAAAGTAGATGCCTCAAAGGAAAGACACCTGGGACAACTGTGGCAATACTAGCTCTTCATTCCTCTTACCATCCTTTAATTATTCACTCTGCAGCTACAGGATGATGGGAGTAGTTTAGAAATCTACCTAGACATAAAAATGAACTTCCCTATCTCCAGCTACATCATCTTTTTCTCCTTTTTCTCAAATCTCTTTCTTCTTCTGATCCACCAAACATTCAACTATCAAGTTAGTTGCTTTTCCTGTTACTACTAAAAATGGAAAGGTAGATTGGAAGCAGATTTTTTTAGTGCCTTGAATGACAATCTAAAGAATTTGTACTTTATGTGGTAGTAGGGGGTAATGAGGGCAGATAAGTGGCACAGTGGATAGAGTATAAGACTCATCTTCATCAGCTCAAATCTGGCCTCAGAAATTTACTAGCTGTGGGACTCTAGGCAAGTCATTTAACTGTTTGCTTCAGTTTCCTTATCTGTAACTTGAGCTAGAGAAGGAAATGGTTTGCCATTTCTAGTATCTTTGCCAAGAAGATCTCAAACAGGGTCACAAAGAATCAGACATAACTGAATAGCAACAAAGCAGGCAAAAGGAAGCCAAAAAGATTTTAAGCAGACTTCATATCTTAGTAATGTAAACTTTGAAACATTGGTAGCTTTTATAAATTTAATTGAATGGCTTTCTAAAGCCCTTTTAGATTTGGTTACCAGATGAGAAAAATGACAACAACCCTTCATTCTATGAAATTAGAGAGCAGGATCATAGGGTTTGGGGTTGGACTTTTATTTCAGTGGTAAAGGAAAGAACTCCCCCCATTTTGCACCTTCTCTACAACTTTAAATTTCAGAAAGGGGACTGAGAGTCCTGAAAGATTAAGAGTCACCCACTCTGCCAGTATGAGTCAGGGATTAGAACCTGGTTCCTCTTAAATACAAAACCAGCAATACACTATGCTACACTGAGTCCTAATCATGGCTAAATAGCAATTTATTGAATAATTCAATCTAAGAAGAAAGGAGGAAAGAAGGGAGAGATGGAAGGGGGGAGGGAAGTAAAGAAGTAAGGGAGAAAACAAACATTTATCAAATTCCTACTATGTGCCAATCACTGTTCTAAGAGCATTTGCAGTTATTATCTCCTTGATCCTTACAATAATCCTAGGAAGTAGATTATCCCCATTTTACAGTTGAGGAAATTGAGACAAAAAAAAGTGAAATGACTTGCCCAGGTCCCACTGCCAGTATCTGAGGTCATATTTGAACTCAGGTCTTCCTGACTCCAGGTTTAGGCTATTTTCTATACGTAAGAAATTATGCTAGGTGATGGAGATACAATACAAAAATATAAAAATAAAAGTCCTTTCCTTCAATACTCATTTAGATACTCCTGAAAAAGTTGTATAAAAGTAATATTTCTATAAACTGAGTTATATTTCAAATGTACTAGAAGAATTCTATTTAACTTTTATTTAAAGGAATTATTCTGAGATATAACAAACCACCCCACAATTTAATAATTTAATAAATTTGGGGTTTTTAAAGTGGCAAATACAGGAACTGAACTATTACTAAAGCATAAAAGGACTTGTTACAATGCCCAAGTTTATACAAAAGTATTCTGTATTACTTGGGACTTTCAGTCAGACAGTACTCCCTAAAAAAATAGTAGACTATGCTAAAAAAATATACCAGGGAAAAAAGTTAAAGTTTAAAAATAATATAGTTTTTTAAAAGATAAACTCAAGGATCAGAATGGTTACAACATTTCAAAGCATTGTTTTAAATAGTCATCTTGAACACATCTGGCATACTTCAAAGCAAGAGTAAATAGCCATGAAGTATGAATAAAGCATTTTTAGGTGATAGCCATTTAAAAGAAGTTTAGACATTTGAACTTTGCATACATATGCAATTACTTAGCCACAATAATAGCAATTCTTCTTAGTCCTAAAGGGAGCCCTGGTATAAAATCCATGATTATCAAAATAACTTCTTTAGGATTAAATTTTAACCTTCTAATTGTAAAGGACAAAAAAGAACTGGTCCATGAAGTGTCCTGAGGTCCGATGAAGGAAAATATATTGCAAATACAAATTGAAAAATACATTATTATTTGTTTCTTCCGGAATTGCAGCATTCAGGAAACCTAAATGGAAAGATACTTTAATGTTTCACAAATACCAGCTTTCTTTCTGAAAGCATCCAAAAATCTCCTCTCCTCTTGTTTGCTTTCTGGGAGGTGTTGGAATCAGTGCAAATTGTTGCCATTACCATCTAGGAAGTAACAACCCTAAGCTAAGTACTGTACAAAATGAGAAATGAATATGATCCATTCCTAAAAAAAAGGTTTAATGAAGAAATTTACATGATATTATAATTAAAGTTCCAATAGCACTGTTGCATCCTACCTTGATTAAGCTAAGTTCTAACACATAAAAGAGAATGCCATCACCCCTAATGCACATAGACTTTTGTCCACCTCTTCCTAATTGTCTAGACCAGTGCATCCCCCTTCTCTCCCAAGACAAAGGTCAATGAGGACTTTGGAGAGGAGATACTATTTAGAAGTGGAAGGGTTCTGACAAAAGCCACATAGAATCTAAGTCTAATCTTGAAAACAAGTGAGGAAGGAAGAAGGGAAGGAAGGAGGGAGGGAGAGAGAAGAAGGAAGGAAGGAAGGAAGGAAGGAAGGAAGGAAGGAAGGAAGGAAGGAAGGAAGGAAGGAAGGAAGGAAGGAAGGAAGGAAGGAAGGAAAGAAGGAAGGAAAGAAGGAAGGAAAGAAGGAGGGAAAGAAGGGAGGGAGGAAGGAAGGGAAGAAGGAGAAAGAGGAGCAAAAGAAGGAACAAATGAAGGAACAAAAGAAATCAACTACTAGTCTACTAAGACACTCTTTAATTTTGAGGTTTCCAAACTCATTTCATGAGTATTCTTCGTATCAGGATCCCAGATCCCAGAATCTCAAGTCCAGAACTGGGAAGGTCTTCACAGCTGATCATCATTTCACAAACGATGAGATAAGACCCAAGGGGGTTAAGTGACTGGTTACAGGAAGATTTGAATCCAAGCCCTATAAGCCAGCATGGTTTCACATAGAATAAGTCTTACATCAATAATTATATTTCTTTTGATGAAAGAATTATCAGGTCCTTGAGACCTGGTTTTTAGAATGGAGAGGTAAAATAGCTCCATTGATCAGGATAGGATGTGAGGTCCTTGAAGATAGTACCTATGTTGTTTGCCTTTTGTGGCATCCCCGGTGTTTAGGACAGAGGCTCAAATATAACAAGTATTTAATAATTTTTTTTCACTGAGCATTTTAGCCAGGCTCTTAGCAGTCTTCCATGATTGTTTTACAGACAGGATACTAAAGTATATGAAATCAGAACTGCTTGGAAACCTGACCCAATTATGAAAATAATAACAGCACCTACCTTCCATAATTATAAGGATAAAGACAGAATTTGTAAAATATTTTGCAAGTCTTAATGTGCTAACTATTATTTGATGCAATGTAGAAGAGGACCTGTGGTGTTGTGCCCAAGGGCTGTGATTCTTGTTTTGTTCTACTTAACATTTTTCCCAATAACGTGGATCAAGACATTACTGACATACATATCAATTCCGTAGATGAAAAAATTAGGAATGTTGATATGTTGAAGGGTGAGAATCCAAAAAATGATGATGACAGAGTAGAAAAATAGGCTAGGTGTAATAAGCTAAAATAAAACAAGTGTAATATAAAATTTTAAACATCAATTGAATAAATCGACTGCAGAGGATGGCGAAAATGGAGAGAAGACAGTTCCTGTGACAAGACCCTACAATTTCAGCAGACCACAAGTTCAATGAACCAAAAAGGTGAAATGACATCACATAAAAATATAATGGGTCTTAGGTTGCATTAAGAGAAATGTTGCCAGAATGAAACAGGTGCCTTGCTGTACTCTTCCCTAATTTGTAGTTCAGGAATCAGTTCAAACCATCACATTTTAGAAGAGAATATTGATTGACTTAAAACACATTCAGAGGTAGGCAAACTGAGGTATGAAGGAGAGAAAAAACAGAGTTAATACTGGATGTACCCCATAGTCCCTTGAAACTCTAAAATATCCTTTTCTTTTTTTTAAACCAGACCTTTGATTTTACTAGTATAGGAAACTCTAAGGAAGGATGCTTCCTCTACCAAGGAGTCTCAGAAAACTGGAGAAATTGTGAGGTTATGTGACTTAACTAAGGTCAGACAATTTGTATGTGGAATGACAGGACATGAACCCAGGTCTTTTCGATACTGAGGTCAACCTTCTATCCACAATACCATGTTGCCTCTCTATGATCCATTTTTAAAATGCCTCATAAAACTGAACTCAATTCTTTCTCCTTGAAACTCTAACTTTTTACTAACTTCTTTCTTAGTGGCAAGGAACACCACTATCCTCCCAGTCCACAAGTTAGGTGGCATCTCTTTTACCCGACAAATCTAATCAGGTCCCAAGTCCTGTCATTTCTAGCTTGACAACATCTTTCCTCTGACACTGCCACCACTCTTGGAATAACTGGCCGGTTTGCCTCTCTAGCTCAAGTCTCTTCCCATTCCATTCCATCTTTTACTTAACTGTCAAATCAACATCTCTAAAAACCAAGTACGAACATGGTACCCTCTCATATTCCCAATTCATTCAACTTCAGTGGTTCTGTATTGCCTCCAGGATCAAACATAAAATCCTCTGTTTGGGTATTAAATTTGATTTTCACTTAGTTCCTTCCTACCTTTGCAGTCTTCTTACATTTCTCTCCCCTACTCCCACAACCAAATACTTGGCAATCCAGTGACTTTCCACACATACAACATTCTACATCCAAACTCTGGGAATTTTCAGGAGTTGTCTTTCATAACCAGATGTTTCTCCTTCTCCTCATCTCCACTTTGTGTCTTCCCTGAATTCCTTCAAGTCTCCATTAAAATCCAATCTTCAACAAGAAGAACCTTCCAGTTTTCCTTAGCCTTAGTACCTTCTCTCTTAAGAGTATGTTTGGGGAGGGGGCGGCTATGTGGTGTAGTGAATAAAGCACCGGCCCTGGAGTCAGGAGTACCTGGGTTCAAATCCGGTCTCAGACATTTAATAATTACCTAGCTGTGTGGCCTTGGGCAAGCCATTTAACCCTGTTTGCCTTGCAAAAACCTTTAAAAAAAGAGTTTGTTTGGGGGGCAAAACTAAGATGGCAGCATGAAGGCAGGATTTCACTTCCAAGAAACTCCATAGGTCTTAAAATTATGACTTTAACTAAATTTTGGGGAGGCAGAACCCACAGAAAGATCTAATGAATCAATTCTCCAGCCCAAGGTAACTTGGAAGATCTGTGGGAAGGCTCTATTCCACCAAGTCAAAGGGAGGCAGCAGTACAGCCGTGAATGAACTTCAGCCTTCCAGGAATAGCCACCCATGAACCTGAGTCTCTGGGAGCTCCTGGACTCATGGAAGTAGAAGCAGACTTCCTAACCCAGAGATCACCAAGCACAATTTGGAAGATCAGTGGGAAAACTCTGCCAAAGTGAGCACAGAGCAGAGAGCACAGGCCAGCACAACCCCATCACAGGACACAGAAGCTGGCCTGCAGAGCCTGGCAGCTGCATTCAGAGGGCTCAGCCCACAGAAGGTGAGGGATTGGGGGAGGGGGAGGGGGAGGGGAGGGGAAGATAGTCAAGGTCTCTCCACTATCCCTGGGACAGGACTCTGGTGCTTTAATCATATGCAGACCCTGGTCACAGTCTGGGGCCCCTATTGCCATAGCAGAACAGGGACCCTCCTCACAGCTCCAGGGCAGAGGGGTGTGCTTGTGGTCATCCACAGACTAGAGCACAGACAGGAGAACAGTCAGAGCCTCTCATAAGACACTGAATGAACTAAGATACTTGCAGGGGTATCCCAATAATACTCAAAAGCTTGGGAAGCACCTTAACACTTGGGCCCAGGCTGGGGAAATGAGTAAACAGAAAAAAAGAATCTGACTGTAGATAATTATTTTGGTCCCATGGAGGATCAAAACTGACAAAATCCAAGCTTCTGTATCCAAAGCCTATAAGAAAAAAATAGGAATTGGTCTCAGGCTATGGAAGAGCTCAAAAGAACATTTTGAAAATCAAGTAAGGGAGGTAGAGGAAAAATTGGGAAGAGAAATGAGAAAGATGCAGGAAAATCAGGAAAACCAAGTCAACAGCTTGGCCAAGGAGATACCAAAAAATATATATATATATCAAAGAAAATAACAAATTAAAACCCAGTTTAGGTCAAATGGAAAAATAGTCCAAAACATTAATGAGGAGAAGACCTTCTTAAAAAGCAGAATTGGCCTGCTGGAAAAGGAGATAAAGAAGCTCTCTGAAGAAAACAACTCAATGCTTCAAATGTAGAATGGAGCTAAAGGAAGCTGATGACTTTGTAAAGAATCAAGAAACAAAACCAAAAGAATGAAAAACTAGAAGAAAAAGTGAAATATCTATTTTGGGATCTCTTTCAGGAGGTGACCAGTGAATTCTCTTGATTTCTATTTTACCCTCAGCTTCTAGGATCTCAGGGCAATTTTGCTGTATTAGTTCTTGAAAAATGAAGTCTAGGCTCTTCTCCTGGTCATGGCTTTCAGATAGTTCAAGAATTTTAAAATTATTTCTTCTGGATCTGTTTTCGAGGCTGGTTGTTTTTCCAGTGAGATATTTCACATTTTCTTCTAATTTTTGGCTTTTTTTTTTTTGGCAGAGTTCTATTTCTTCCTGATTTCTTGCAAAGTCATCAGCTTCCTTTAGTTCCATTCTGCATTTGAAGGAGTTATTTTCTTCAGAGAGCTTTTTTATCTTCTTTTCCAGCTGGCCAATTCTGCTTTTAAAGGCATTCTTTGCATCATTTACCTTTTGAGTTGCTTTTTCCATTTGGCCTAAACTAGTTTTTAACATATTGTTTTCTTCAGCATTTTTTTGTATTTCTTCCACCAAGCTGTTGACTTGGTTTTCATGATTTTTCTGCATCGCTCTCATTTCTCCTCCCAATTTCCCCCCCCACACCTCCCTTAATTGATTTTCAATGTCTTTTTTGAGTTCATCCATACTCTGAAACCATTTGCTATTTCTCTTGGAGGTTTTGGATATGGAAACTTCGATTTTGTCGTCATCTGAGTATGTGTTTTGATCTTCCATGGGACTAAAGTAATTCTCTATGGTCAGATTCTTCTTTTTCTGTTGCTTACTCATTTCCTCAGCCCAAGACTAATTTACAGCACTTCCAAGGCTTTGGGGGTTTTGGAGGGGACACCCCACTGGGACCTTTATTCCTCCAAGGTCTTATGCTCTCTTGCCTATGCTTTGATATGTAGATGGCCCCAATACTTCCCTCTGCTCTGGGGCTATGAGGAGGGATCCAGTTTAGTTATTTAGTATGGAAACCCAAACAACAATATCAGAGTGTAGGCAAACAGCAGAGTCCTACGCCAGAGAGAGCAGAGAAATCTCTGCAGATTTCCTTTACTGTCTCTGGGGGTGTAGGCTGCTTTCTCCAGATTCTCACTGCAGATTCTACAGCCTGTACTCCCTCACTCCACACTCATTCTGGTGAAGCAGAGTTCTCTCATAGCCCCTTCAAGCTGTTGCTGGTGATCTCTGGGTTGGGCTGTGCTGAATTGCAGCCATGGCTTTTTTTCCCACCACCACCCCCGCCCCCACAGCCTGGTGAAACACACCTTTCTCATGGGACTTCTAAGTTATCTCGGACTGGGAAAATGTATCACTCAGTCTTTCTGTGGGTTGTGCCCCTCTAAATTTTGGCTAAAGCCATCCTTTGCTTGTGAAAAAAGTGAAATATCTCACTGGAAAAACAACTGACCTGGAAAACAGATCAACAAAAGACAATTTTAAAATTACTGTGCTACCTGAAAGTCATGATCAGGAAAAGAGCCTTGATTTCATTTTTAAAGAATTTCTAAAGGAAAACTACCCAGATATACTAGAAGCAGAGGTAAAATGGAAATTGATGGAATACACTGATCTCCTCCTGAAATTCCAAAAAAAATAGCTCCTAGGAATATTATAGCCAAATTCCAGAACTACCGAGTCAAAGAGAAAATATTATAAGCAGCCAGAAGGAAACAATGGTGCTGCAGTCAGGAGCACCTACATTAAGGGCTCATAGGGCTTAGAATATTATATTCTGGAAGATAAAAAAACCTGGATTACAACTGAGAATCAACTACCCAGAAAAATTGAACATCCTCTTCCAGGAGAAAAGATGGACATTCAATAAAACAGGGGACTTCCAAACTTCCCTGTTGAAACAACCAAGACTGAACAGAAAGTTTGATCTCCAAGTACAGAACTCAGATGAAACATAGAGAGGGCGGACACGAAGAGCAATTTTTTTTTTTTTTTTAGTTTTTTGCAAGGCAATGGGGTTAAGTGGCTTGCCCAAGGCCACACAGCTAGGTAATTATTTAAAGTGTCTGAGGCCAGATTTGAACTCAGGTGCTCTATCCACTGAGCCACCTAGCTGCCCCTAAGAAGAGCAAATTATGAGGGACTCAGTGATTCTGAAATGCTGATACTCTTGCATGGGAAGATGATACTGATAATTCATGAACCAGCTTAATTAATGGAGCAGTTAATAGGAGCCTATTTAGACAAGGCACTGGAGAAAGCTGAAAGTATATGAAGGCATAATATATTATGAAGGTGGAGTCAATGGGTGAAAAAGGAATGTACTGGTAGAAAGGGAAAGGAGAGGGGCAGCTGGGTGGCGCAATGGAGAGAGTACCAGTCCTGGAGTCAGGAGGACCTGGGTTCAAATCCAGCCTCAGCCATTTAATGATTGTCTGGCTGTGGGACCTTGGGCAAGTCACTTAACCTCACTGCTTAAAATAAAAATGTTTTAAAAATACTAAAGAAAGAGAATGGAGAGGCGGAGTCAAGATGGTGACAGGAGAAGAGCATCTGTTAGGTGCTCTCTCGCTATAATATTTCAAAACTTATAAAATAAGGACTCTAACTAAATTTTTGAGAGACAGAACCCACAGAGGGATCCAGTGAGGCAAGTCTCCAGTCCAAGGTAACCTGGAAAATAGCGGAAAGGCTCTGCTCCATGGGGTTGGGCAGCAGGGCCAGAGTGAAGGAATTTTAGCCTCCCAGAGGCAGCCCCAGGGTGCCTGGGAGCCAAGGCTCATGGCAGTGGGGGCAGTTTCCTGACCTACACCTTGGGGAGCACCAGGGAGCACCGGGCACAACTTGGAAGATCAGCAGGGGACCCCTGCCTGAGTCAGCATGTGAAGCCCAGCCCTCAGGGCACTCAATGAGCAGCTTGGCTGTGGCAGCCTAGATCCAGAAACCTGAAGCAGATGGAACCAGTAAGCAGGAGCCCCCAGGCAACTGAGCCTTGATTGCTCAGCTTAAGTTAGGGGAGTGGAGTGAGACTTCAGAGGTCTGTCCTCTATACATGGAACAGGACTCTGGGGTTCTGACCACATTCAGATCCTGATCGCAGTCTAGTCCCCCCATAGAACAGCAGGCCCCCCACCACTACCTCAGCCCCATGGCAGAGGGGTGCACTTGTGGTCATTCACAGATCAGGAGGGAAAACAGAGCTTCACACAGGGAGATCCTTGGGGGGGGGGGTGTCCCAATAATACTCAAAAGCTCAGGAAGCACCCCAAAACCAGGCACAGGTTGGAGAAATGAGTAAACAGAGAAAAAAGAACACCATTGAGAAATACATTGTCTATTGTGGGAACACAGGCTATTCTAACGGACCGCCACCTGGACAGTCTCAGGAGCTAGCAAGCCGCCCTTAGAGATAAGGCGCCCCTGAGTCCTTGGGAGCTGGACATTCTGTCCCATAGCCCAAGGGCACTAGACACAGCTGTGTTTTACCACCTCCCCCCTACGTACCCCCCCCCCGTAACGCAAGATGCTGCACATACACATTGCTTGTTCCACGCCCCCAATTACCTCATTATTCTTTGTTCTACCCCAGAAGACCTAACAGTATATATGGAATAGCTAAGCAGTAATAAAATTGAGCTGGAGGCATAAGGCAATGGTGGCTTGACTCCTTATTCTCAGCTCCCCTCCAGGAGGGAGGTTGTTGCTGTGGGCCCCAAGGTGAAGCAAGCCACAACAAATGGTGCAGAAACTCGGGATCCCCATTCTGAAAGACGCTTCAGGAATCGCACTCCTCCCTGCTGTCCAAGGTAAGTACCCCATATCGACCGGTCTCTGATGGTCCCCTCACCCCAGCAGCCCCATGGCTTCTAGAGCCCCCTGTAGTACCTTATCATAATGGGGAATCTTCCCCCTTCTTCCCAAGATACCCAAGTATGCGTTCTTAAACAACTCCTAAATTCCCATCACCTGAAATGCTCTGAAAAAGAATGTAAGATAATACTCCAGGTGGTTTTGGTTTTGGCCCCCTGGAATGAAGCTGGTCATATCCTGGATCCTGATATTTGGGGGTATGTTTTGACACTTGCCCGCAAAGCTGAGGTCTGTGGTGACTTTTCTCCCCCACTGCCCTTGTACCCTATTGTCACTGCAATACATGCCTGCCTTTCAGGGGGAGAAGAAAAAACCTCAAGATATTTTACAGGCAGCTTCAGATGCAGAAAAGGCCAGGGCAGAGAGCCGTGCCACCTCACTGAGGTCTGCAATGAGGGCACTCAAACTGATAAGAAATCCACTCATCCCCCCCCTTCCTAAGCCCTCCCCAATCCCCTGCCAGACAAACTACCCCCCCAAAGCCTCCTCGTCTCTAACCTGAGTTGCCTCGGGAAGACGGCTGGATCCAGCCTCCCCTGAAACATCAAGATGCTCCCCCTGCCCCCTCAGCAGCATCTAACAACTTCACGGATGCCTGTCAGATGAGAGATCTTTGCTGGGTCTATTGATAACCATTACCCACCCTCCCCTCTCTGCAAGGGGATTTCAGCACTCCCTGTCAGCTCGCTCCCCTTCTCATTTCCCTGCCCTCGACCCATTCCACAGGCTCATATAGCCTTTACAGAAGCAAACAGAAAGCACCTGGGCTATGTAATCTATAATAATGGATCCGTTTTATTCACTCACAGGAGCCCCCACATCCAGTCTGTGCAATGGGCAGAATTGCAGGCCCTAGCCTTGGTCCTTGCCCACTTCCCTTCCTCCCCCATCCTAATGCAAGGGAGAGGGTTCGCTTGTGTTTTTCCCAAAGATTGCACCGCCCCGCTGTAGATTCCCGACCATCTGATCCAACAAGCAGCAGCAGCAGCAGCAGCAGCCCCCCCCCTCCAGCTTCCAGATCACCTAGCTTTGTAGCAGCCCTGACCAAAGGAATGCAATGAATGTCTCTAAACAGTAGATGAAACCTGAGATGCAGAGGACGGAGGGGGAAAAGACGATCCCCCCAACCTCCCCACAGCACTCCAGGATGAGCTCTTTACCTTGGCAAAAAGAGCCACTGACTTTAAACCTAGAGGACACTTGTCTCTTCACCAACTCCTTGTTACTATGCTGTCCCTGCTGAACACCCCCAAAGCATGGGTCACCCCTTGGTGCACACTTATCCCCTCCCCCTGATTCTTTTACCTATTGGTTATGATGCATCTCTCTTCCTTGCTTACTAGCCTCAGAATTTCAGAACCTTGTACCCTGAACCTGAGAATACCAAATGACCCCAAACCCCACACACCCCTCCCTGCCCTATCTCCCTGACACTGGATACTCCCCCCACTTCTAGTCTCCACAGATCCCCTGGACCCCATGTAAAAGCCCCTATGCATTTCACATTGTTATGTTTATTATTATGCTTATTATTTCACGGTGTTTATTATGACTATCCAGGTCCCCCCCGGCCCTAAATGAAAAACAAGGGGGGAGATGTGGGAACACAGGCTATTCTAATGGACTGCCACCTAGACAGTCTCAGGAGCTGGCAAGCTGCCCTTAGAGATAAGGTGCGCTGGAGTCCCTGGGAGCTGGACATTCCGCCCCACAGCCCAAGGGCACTAGACACAGCTGTGTTTTACCACCTCCCCCCTAACATACCCACCCGTCCTGTAACACAAGATGCTGCACATACACACCACTTGTTCACTCCCCCAATTACCTCATTATTCTTTGTTCTACCCAAGAAGACCTAACAGTATATATGGAATAGCTAAACAGTAATAAAATTGAGCTGGAAGCATAAGGCAGTGGTGGCTTGACTCCTTATTCTCAGCTCCCCTCCAGGAGGGAGGTCATCGCTGTTGGCCCCAAGGTGAAACAAGCCACAACAGTCTATGATCCCAAGAAGGCTCAAAATACTCCCTCTGAAGATGAGGAAGTACAAGCTCCTGCATCTAAAGACACCAGGAAAAACGGAATTTGGGTTCAGGCTATGACAGAGCTCAAAAAAGATTTTGAAAATCAAGTGAGTGAGAGAGATAGAAGAAAAATTGGTTAAAGAAATATGAGAGATGCAGGAAAAACATTTAAAGAAGTCAGCAGCTTAGTCAAGAATATCCCAAAAAATGCTGAAGAAAATAACATGTTAAAAACCAGCATAGATCAAATGGATTAAACAGTTCAAAAAAGTTATTGAGGAGAAGAATGCTTTAAAAAAGCAGAATTGACCAGATAGAAAAAGAGATAAGAAAGCTCTCTGAGGAAAACAAAATCTTCAGAAGTAGAATGGAACTGAAGGAAGCTGCTGACTTTATGAGAAGTCAAGACATAATACTTCAAAACCAAAAGAATGAAAAATTAGAAGAAAATGTGTAACATCTCATTAAAAAAACAACTAATCTGGAAAACAGATTTAGTAAAGATAATTTAAAAATTAATGGGATACCTGAAAGCCATGATCAGAAAAAGCGCCTTGACATCATTTTTAAAGAATTCCTACAGGAAAATTGCCCAGATATCCTAGAAGCAGAGGGCAAAACAGAAATTGAGAGAAAGAGAATGGAGAGATAGAATGGGCTAAGATATTTCATATAAAAGAGTCAAGAAAAAGCTTTTGCAATGGAGTAGAAGGGCGAAAAGATGAGGGAAGGATAAGTGATCCTTCATTCTCATCAGAAATGGGTCAGAGAGGAAACAACATACACACTCAATAAGATATAGAAATCTATCTTATTCTAGAGCAAACAGGAGAAGAAGGGGATGGGAGAAATGGGACAGGGGTAGGGAGGGGAGATATTGATGTTAGAGGAAAGGGTAGTCAGATACAACATATTTTTTTCAGTTTTTTGCAAAGTGGTGGGGTTGGGTGGTCTGCCCAGATTGGTTCTTGGGTATCTGGGCAGGATTTGGGCTTGGGTCCTCCTGGCCCTAAGGCTGGTGTTCTGTCCTCTCCACCACTTGGCTGCCCCATAACATACTTTTGAGGATGGACAAAGTTAAAGGAGAGAAAGGACAGAATAAATGGGAATGGGGAGGACTGGATGGAGAGAAATACAATCAGCAACAGCAAATGTGAGAAAAAATATGGATGCAATTTCTCTGATGGACTTATGATCAAGAATGCAATCCATACCAGAGCAGAGATGATAGAATCCAAACACAGACCAAACATTTTTTTTCTTTCTCACTTTATTTTTTGTGAGGTTTTTCTATTTTGGTGGTGGGACAGGGATTATATTCATTCTTACAATGACTATTTTAGTAATGTATAAATAAATAAAAATAAATTTTAAAACTTGTTTTTTAAAAAGAATATGTTTAACTTAGCCTATAAAAACAGCTGTTTGCATGTTGTTTTTTTCCCCTGGCATTCTGATGAAAGCATGGATTGGCAAGTATCCCAGGACTTAGAACTGTGTTTAAAATACAGTTGGTACTTAATAAATGTTTGCTGACTTGGCTTGACTAATCCAGATTTACCCAAAAACAATGGCAAGTTCACTGGAATTTAGGTCTAATATTTCTTCCTTTAGCAGTTCTTCAAATTCAGAATAAAAGGATGCTTCAAGCAGGACTGCCTATATATTTGAGAGAGAGAAAAGCAGAGATAGAACTGTAAGCACAAAAGGAAATTTGGGGGCTTGGCCCTACCCCTATTCTCACCATTACTTATATGGTAGTAAGCAAAACTACATTCTAAGATTCAATGGCATCATTTATAGAGCAGCAGCAGTAGCAGCACTCTCAAACTGCTAGTGTGCTGAAGCAGCCAAAGGGAATTGTCAGCCAGCATCAGTCCAGCCAATGACAGTATAACAATCAATTAAAACCATGGCTGCATGGTCTGATGCTGACTGACAATTTAGCCAGCGCCACTGATGAAAGGGGGAAGGGAACTGGCTTCCACATTCTACAGTTCACACATAAGAAAAATGCTTTGTCATGGCCAGGATCATTTTGGAGTTGGGGGTGGGGATGTTTAATTTTTAAAAATCATATCCTCTCCGCTCATGAGCTGTACAATCACTGTGTTATCTTCTCTAGTCAAATGTAAGCAATGGGGTGGACTGTGATAGCCAGTCCTCCAGGGTTAGTTCAAAGGAGACCTGTTATAAACCTTGATGTAAGTCTCTGCAGCTGGATCTCACACAAAATATCAAGCTGGAGGATGAGTGTCCTTGTTCAAGAATATGCTACAATGGGTACCCCTGATTAGAACACACTATGAGCCCACAGAATATTCTGTCATTCCTTCATCTAAAAAAAGATGTGGGGGGCAGCTAGGTGGTGTAGTGGATAGAGCACCAGCCCTGGAGTCAGGAGTACTTGAGTTCAAATCCAGCCTCAAACACTTAATAATTATCTAGCTGTGTGGCCTTGGACAAGCCACTTAACCCCATTTGCCTTACAAAAACCTAAAAGTAAAAAGAAAAAAAAGTAAGAAAGTCCACATATTGTACTATTTAGAGAGAGAGAAGCAGACAGAGAAAGAGAGAACTATACCAGTGTAAATTTGTCAAGGGAAGAGAAGCAGCAGGAGTTTGTAGGGTATAAAGGTATTCAGGTCATATTAGCCTTAGAGCAGCTCCAGGGAAATCAATGTGGACTAACACAAATAGTTCAATATAAAAAAATTCCCAGTCACTCCCAAGTTCCCTTTGCTTGAATGTAGTGGTTGCAATTACTGAAATAATTGAACAGAGGCTGATGCTAGGGTCACTATGGAAAATTCATTGACCTTTTTGAGAATACAACTGAACAGATGCTATTTTAAAAGTCATAATCAAAGATTTACTCCTGGCAATGTGTGCTCTCCCTTTCATTCAAAAAGAAATTATTTCAGGACTGGGATTCCTAGTCCAGTAATGTGCTCTTAATAAAAAAAAAAAATAAGAGAGATGAATTCCTTTTCTTCTTTAAGTAGATAGTAAGGGTTCTATTTCTTCAGGATAATGAGTCCACCGCACTCAGGTTTGTCAAGGAAGGCAGACACCTGCAATATCTACCTGCCCTATGAATGCTGAGCATTTTATTCTTATTCAATTTGTGATGTTTAAGTTTTGGCAAAATATGCATTTAGAGCTTCTATAATCAGTACTAGGAGTTACAGAAAAGCAAATAGGAAAAAAACCTGGAAAACTACATTCATTGCCACCATTACTAGCAGCATCTAGGGATGATACTTTTTTTGCAAAAAAATAAAGGTATTTTCGAAGTTTATGATTGCTCTGTTGTCGATGAAGGGAGTGCTGGCCTTAAAGCTGAGGCCCACAATGATGGCCTTGCTCACGGGAGGGGGGGGGGGGGGGGGGTTGCAAGTGGCCAGGAGGCCTTGGGCCACAATTCAAAGATGCTGTTAACTGTCAGGAAACTGGAAAACGGGGTGAAAAAAGGAGGATGGGGGGGGCAAAATTCGTGTTCAGGGAGGGCTGGGTGCTGCTGCCTGGGAGGCGGCCGCATTGCGGGCCGCAGTCTAGATGCTGAGGTACAAGGAGAGGGCGTGTGGCGGGGGCTGTGTGTACCCGTGAGCACCCGGCCAGTGGTGCCCCCGGGCCCCCGCAGGCACGGAGGGGCTCGGGAAGCGCCCGAGTCCTGGCTGCCATGCGGCCACGTGGGTGCTGGCTGGCCACAGTGCCCGCGGGCGGAGCCTGCTCCTAGGGCGCAGCCCAGGGCCAGCCCGCACACGGCCACGGTGTCTGAGGGCAGCCAAGGAGGCGGGGCCTGGTGGCCCCGGACCGCGTCCGGCCCGACCGGACCTCACACTGGCCGGGCTCCCTCGGGCCGGGGGGCCGGAATGCGGCATTCGGTCCCGATGGGCCGCCATCACGTTGGCAACAAGGAGGCTCTGCGGGCCGCGGCCGGCAGAACGGAGCCGGGCAGGAGGGCAGGAGGGCAGGAGGGCAGGAGGGCAGGAAGGCAGGAGGGCAGGAGGGCGGGTGGCCAGGGGGGCTGCCCCGGGCGCCCGGCAGACACCGAGGCGGGGCTGGGGCCACAGGGCGGCTTGCGGCGGCCGAGCCCCACCGGAGCGCAGGCCCAGGCCAGCCTTTGCCATTCCTCTGCAGTTTCCTCGTAGAGAGATAAATCGGAAATCAGCTTGCTGCCAGTATTCGGAAGCCGAGCCTGTTTGTTTAACAGCCTGTGGGGCAGCGGGCAGAGCCCCGGCCCTGGAGGCAGGAGGACCCGAGTTCAAATTCGCCCTCAGACACTTATAATTACCTAGCTGTGTGGCCTTGGGCAAGCCACTTCACCACGTTTGCCTTGCAAAAACCTAAAAAGAAACAGTCTGTGTCCAAACACATCTGTGTACTCCAGCGTCCCTGACATTACTCTCAACAACCTTCTTCATTCTCTGAATCTAGCTAGCACTGATTCAAGGGAATTCTTAACTTCTTGGGGTTTTTTCCTTTAAAAGAGAAAAAAAATAGTCACTTTTGTGAATTGGGCTTTAATTACTTTTATACCTGACATGTCTTGCTACTGTCAAGTTGCAAGAACCCCCAGGGAATAAATTCAGGTCACTCAGGAGCAGGACCCTTATAAGGCTTTTACTGGAATTGTACTGGGGTTTGTTTGAAAATGGGACCAGCTAGAGATGGCAAGCCCTCAGGCAGCTGTGGTGAAGCCACAGTTCTGTAGTTACATGTTGGTGACTTTAGAGTTACTGTGTCATTAGTGACACTTAATCTGTGCTACCAAAAAATAAACACATCTACCCCAGCTTAAATGTGGTGTATGTTTTATAGAATTGGATTTTCTAATACCTATATTTATATATTTACACCTAAATATGTATACCTTCTAATACCTATATGCATACACACCTATATATACCTTCTAATACCTATATATATATACATACATACCTATATATACCTTCTAATAACTATATATAATACATACCTATATACCTTCTAATACCTATATATACCTATATATATACCTTCTAATAACCTATATACCTATATACACACACCTTCTGATACCTATATATACCTTCTAATACCTATATGCAAACATACCTATATACCTTCTAACACCTATATATGTGCACACATACCTATATATATATATACCTTCTAATGCCTATATGCACCTATATATACCCTCTAATATCTAAATATACATATATACCTTCTAATACCTATATATAATAAATATATATATGTATATATATATATATATATATATATATATATATGATCTCTGATTTGTTTTAAAGTGCATTTGAACATAAAGTCAGATGGAAAACTATTTGAAATCACTTTCTCCAGTGAATGACAGCCATTAGCAGTTCCTTTTTTTTTGCATAACATTCCTCAGCAATGTCCACCCCATCCCTTCTGATCTGGGCTTCAATGGTTGAGGACTCAATTCCATACCACAAGGCGATGTGATGGTTAAGAAAATGGAGTGCTTTGTCTTAACTCAAATTACAGCACCTTGGTATATACAATGCTTATTTCTTACTCTTGACAGTGATGACTCCCCTTAATATCCGGGGATAGCTTACTACCCATTTCTCTCTGTTGATGGCCAAAATCTCACTTGGAACATCTCAATCCTCTCCAGTTGACTAAACTTTTTCCTGTAACATTTTTTTTCTCAACTGCTAAAGAATAAATGGGGGGGGGGGGGCAGGGCAGAGAATTTAGGGAAGAGGAAGAGGAGGAGGAGAAACAATAACACCCAGATCTCCATGCTGGCCACTGAGAACTGGCTGAAAAAAAGAAGGGGAATAATGGAGAATTTCCTCATTTACCACATTAGGAGATAAAAGGGATAGATTTCTTTATGGGAAATATAAAATGATTCTACTTTTTGATTTCTTACTTTTAACTTAGTTTTTACATCTTAATTAAATGCTTTTTTTTAGATTGACAGTTCCTGAATCATCTGACATTAACCTGGATTAGGGAATCAGACCATAATACATAAAAGAGATGGCCTATGCTATACTAATCTCAGTAAACTTCAGGACAGCAATGAGGAGAGTTCTCAGAATCCTTGGAACTCCTTTGTTGAATTCTTGAATTTCATACAAAAGCAACAGTTCAAATGCATTTTGTCTTTTAAAACAAAAGTGGACAGAGCCCTTGCCTACTGTTATTGCCACATTAAAGAGTCAAGACAGATGGATTTTATAATTATTTTCTGAACCAACAGGAGGAAAATACTGCAATGAGACTCAAAAATTGAAGCAGCAACATTTAAAAGCCTACATGCAAAAAAAAAGTCTACATGCAGCTATCAACTTTATATGTATATCTCTTTTGATCAAACTTGTTTTCTCTGTTTTTGCTCCAGGCAACTTGGTGCTAAAGAGCAAAAGGACTCATTTGGGGAAGAGCTGTTGAGATTGTAAATATTTGTGTGTATATTTTAAAAGAAAAGACCAAAAAAAAAAAAAAAAAGATTCTTTGGAGAACTATGCAGAATAGCATGCTAAGAAAATAATTTAGAAATGAATATGAGTGTAAGGAAGGGAAAAGTAAAGTTTGAAGCTAAAGGGCTATATAGATGGGGGAGAACTATGTAGAAAAACATAGTAGGTTCTCACATTTGCATCAGAAAATGGTTTTTATTGGAGTAACTGATTGAGTGTGAAATATAATAATCCAAAGGCACTTTGAAGACTGTCCTAAATGTAATATTTCCAGAGTTAAATTTATCCCTGGATGAAAAATAAGTTATGCCTCTGTTGCAGCTAGGCAATACAAAAATGCCTTTATTCAGGCAGCTCCAACCAGCATTCATTAAGCATTTTCTATGAGTTGTTGAAGTTCAATACACTATTAAATGTGTATGTTATTTATTCTTTGAACCAATTCTGATTAACTCAAGTGTTGTCCAACACTCTCCCATCTTCTCCCAACTATATAAACTCTTTCATACCTCATTTATGTGAGATAAATTATCCCATTCTACCTCTCACCCCTCTTCCCAGTGCATCCCTCTTTCTCACCCCTTAATTTAATTTTTTTAAGATGTCAACCCATCAAAGTTAATTCATACTGGCATCCTATCTCACTCTCTAACTGCCCAAAAAATGTTAAAGTTCTTAGGAATTACAAATTTTATCTTCTTATTTAGGAATATAAATAGTTTAACTATAGTGAATCCCTTAAGATTTCTCTTTTCTGTTTAACTTTTTTAATGTTTTTGAGTACTGTGTTTCTGGTCTTTGCATCAGGAATGCTTGAAAGTCCTCTGTTTCATTAAATAACCAGCTGGGTATTTTTAACCATGATGGATTATTCTCAGTTTTGTTGAGTAGGTAGTTCATAGTGGCCCACCAGAATATCACATTCCACATCCTTTGATCCTCTAATGTAGAAGATGCTAAATCTTGTTTTATCTTAACTGTGGCTCCAAGATATCTGAATTTTTTCTGTCCACTTGTAATATTTTCTTCTTGACCTAGGAACTCTTTAATTTGGCTAGAATAATCCTAAGAATTTTCTTTCAATTTCCATTTTACCCTTTGGTTCAAGGATATCAGGTTAATTTTCCTTTATAATTTCTTGGCAGATGAGAGCTAGGCTCTTTTTTTATCATAGAATTCAGATAGTCCAATAATAATAATAATAATAATAATAATCCTACTATAGAGCTTTTTCCTTAAATAAACTCTCTGGTTTTTCAAATGAGATAGTTCATATTTTCTTTTATTTTTCATTTTTTAATTTGTTTTATTGTTCTCAATGTCTCACAGAGTTATTAACTTCCACTTATTCAATTATATTTTTTAAGAAATTATGTTCTGGGGCATCTAGGTGGTGTAGTGGATAAAGCACCAGCCCTGGAGTCAGGAGTACCTGGGTTCAAATCCAGTCTCAGACACTTAATAATTACCTAGCTGTGTGGCCTTGGGCAAGCCACTTAACCCCGTTTGCCTTGCAAAAATCTAAAAAAAAAAAAAAATTATGTTCTGCAAATTTTTGGGACTCTTTTTCTCTTTGGCAACTCTGCTTTTTAGGGAGTTCTCTTCAGTGGATTTTTGTCCTCCTTTACTGTTTGACCTAAGTTATTTTCTTCAGTATTTTTTGTACCTCCTTTACTAACAACTTTTTTCATAATTTTCTTATATTACTCTCATTTCTTTTTTTCATTTTAAAGATTTTATTATTTTGAGTTTCACAGTTTTTCCCCAATCTTGCTTCCCTCTCCCCACCCCCCCACAGAAGGCAATTTGCCAGGCTTTACATTGTTTCCATGGTATACAATGATCCAAATTGAGTGTGATGAGAGAGAAAAATCATATCCTTAAGGAAAAAACATAAATTATAAGAGATAGCAAGCTCAGACAATAAGATATCAGGATTTTTTCCTAAATTAATGATAATAGTTTAGCCAATCCTCAATTGAAGGACATTTACTTGATTCCCAATTCTTTGCCACAACAGGGCCACTATGAATATTTTTGTACAAGTGATGCTTTTACCCTTTTTCATCATCTCTTCAGCGTATAGACCCAGTAGTGGTATTGCTAGACCAAAGGGTATGAACATTTTGTTGTCCTTTGGGCATAATTCCAAATTTCTCTCCAGAAAGGTTGGATAAATTCATAGCTCCACCAACAATGTATTAGTGTCCCAAATTTCCCATATCTCTACGAACATTGATCATTGTCCTTTCTGGTCATATTGGCCAGTCTGTCACTCTCATTTCTTAATTTTTTTTTCTACACCTCTCTTATTTGATTTTTAAAATCTTTTTTGATCTCTTTCAGCAATTCTTTTTTGGGGCCTGAGACCAATTCACATTTTTCTTTGAAGCTTTATATGTAGCTGTTTTTGACATTGTTATGTTTCCTGAGTTTGTGTTTTGATCTTTCCTATCCCCATACAAACTTTCTATGATCAAGTTCTTTTTGGTTTGCTCATTTTTCTAGCATATTTCTTGACTATTAACTGTATGTTAAAGTTGAATTCTGTTCCTAGCATAGAGGGGCAATGTCCCAAGTTTCAGATTTTTAAGACTGATGCTTTCAGGGCTAATTTGGAAGTTCTTCAGAAGTGGTATGATCCATGGAAACAATGCAAAGACTAACAGACTGCCTTCTGTGGGGGGTGGGGGAAGGGAAGCAAGAATAGGGGAAAAATTATAAAACTCAAAATAAATAAAATCTTTAAAAAAAAAAAAGTATGATCTACTGAAAGGTAAAGTCACTGCTCTCCTGCCCTGTGTTCTAATTTGAGTGATTATGTAATTATGCATTCTTTTCTTCCCTGGAACTGAGACCAGGATCCCTATTCCCCTGTCCACAGGCCCTAGTATGACAGTGTTTATCCTCCCCCTGGAACTGCTACCTGGAACTTTGTATGGGTAATTTCTTTACTGCCTATGAACTGAGAGCTCTGGAAACTGTTGCTGACAACTCAGTGAACTTCTAGGCTTACTGATGGCTTGCTAGGGCTTGGCCTTCTCTAGCTCTGGACAGAGCTCCACTTATACCCAAGAGATACTCTGACATTAAATTGACATTCTAAATTGCCTTGGGCTGGAAAATTGTTTCAATTTTTGTTGGTTCTACTGCTACAGAACTTGTTTTGAGGTATTATTTTAAAGTTGTTTGGCAGGGAATTTAGGAGAGCTCAGGCAAGTCTATGTCTTTATTCCTCCACCTTAGAACTCTACTGTTCTAAGAAAAATGTGACAAATGTCACAGGATTATGGATTTTACTCTAGCAGAAAGGAAGCTTAAAGACTACTCCCAATGTGACATTTTATGATTGAAGATACTAAAGCCCCAAAAGGTTAACCAAGTCACTAAAGTAATAAGTGACAAATCCAGGTATCAAACCAAGATCCTCTGACTTCAAATTCACTGTTTTTTCCAAGTAAAAAATGTATTACAGAATTGAAAGCCTTCCCCAGGCATGTGTGCATATATCAACATTAAATCAGAGCTAGTTCTTTCTTTGCGTTCTTCTTATAGCCCTCTTGCCTTTGAAATAAGCAGTGACTGCTTAGACTGGGAGCACTTAAAAGATCCTACCAATTAAATGCCTCCCTTTCAGATCTATAGTCTTAGCTGTATCTTTAAAAATAATGTTACTAGTAGCATCACACAATCACCAGTTTTCTGGAAATAGAACACCATGCAGAATTACTTTAATGTTATTAGGAAATTTTTTAAAAACTGAATTAGCTTTATTTCAGCATCTTAAGGGAATAAACACTTCTTCTAGGTATCACGTAACAGATAGCACCTCCAATATCATTGAGAAGGGTATTAGAAAGTCAAGTGGAATGGTCACTAACTCCTTATAGGCAGGACATGTGAATTAGATATTATTTTCAAGAAAAGGATAGCTCCATAAATACTGCTAATAAAAACCAAATCAATCTTCCAAAATCTAGAGTACAACTTAGAAGGGGTTAGGAGTTCATATTAAACCAGAACAACTTGGATAGAACTGGGTTTCAGGATGACCAGAAATCAAATTCTGCCTCTTACATTTATGCCAGCTATGTATTAGAAAAGTTAAACTTCTTTGAACCTGTTTTCTTCCTCTGCTATAAAATAATAACTTTTAGTACTTACTTATAGTTTTGAGTTTAATACTGTTATTCAAATGAAATAGTATTTGTAAAGTGCTTTAAAATTCTAAATTCCTATATAAATGCCAGCTTTTTTATCATTGGCATTACCAATAAAACTGATACCTGATGACACCCAGCATACTGCGAATTCTAAGGAAACATGGAACCACAGTGGGATATTCCAGAATAGTTAAAAAGAAAAACCAAAGTCTTGAAAGAAATTCAAAGGGAAAAAAAAAACAGGATTGGAGTAGCTAGGTGCTGCAGTGGATACAGCATGAGCCCTGGAGTCAGGAGTACCTGAGTTCAAATCTGGCCTCAGACACTTAATAATTACCTAGCTCTGGTCTTGGGAAAGCCACTTTAACTCTATTAGCCTTGCAAAAAAACCTAAAAAAGAAAAAAAAACAGGACTAGTAACTTGCACAGCAGAAATAATAAAATAAACTTAAGACTGCATTGGTGACTTGTCTCTCTAAAGAAGGAACAAATAATTGAGAATACCAATCAATGCACTAAACTGAAGGACAATCATTTTCATATCTACTGTCACATCACTCATTTTAGATTTCAGAAAAGACTGGTCATGTCCCAATTCCATTATAAAACTGATTAATTACCCAGCCTCATACTGTATAAACAGCAGTCTCAAAGCTGCCTTAATAAGATTGCAACAAGAATCTCATACTCTGAGCCCTGGTAGTAATAAATCTAAATCCGATCTTGTTATTCCATTTGTTATGTGGTTCATAAGGAGTAATGTCCTAATTAGATCATTTTAAATTCAAAAAAATGTTTATGGAGAAATTTTCAGGAATATAAGAATAATACATAGCAAGAATATAAGCTCTAAGAGCACAAGGACTGAAATTGGCTTTACCAGTATCTAGAATGGTGCTCATCAGTCATTGTTAAGTTAGATGTGAGCCTTGACTCCATTTGGGATTTTCTTGGCAGAGACACTGGAGTTGTCATTTCGTTCTCCAGTTCATTTTACAGATAAGGAAACTGAGGTAAACAGGGTTATGTGCCTTGTCCAGGGTCATACAGCTAGTAAGTGTCTGAGACAGGACTTGAACTCATGAAGAAGAGTCTTCCTGAGTTCAGGTCCAGCACCTTATCCACTATGTACTTTCCCCAAAAATGTTCTTAAGCAAAATCATAATGTTTTCATCTAATATCTTTTACATTGATAGTACAGTATTTTTGGTCTAATTTCTCCTAAAACACAGAAGTTCCTATGTCTATGAGGTAGGGAAAATTGATCTCTAATATTCTTGTTTTGGACAAAGGACAAATGACTTATTCAAGGTTGCAGTGAAGCAGTCATCAACCCTGATAGAGCAAGCACTGCAAAAGAAAAGTTATAAGAACTGAAGATATTAAAGAAAAAGTCCCTAATACTAGGTTTTTACAGTCTCACAACCCCCCGTTCAGTGACAAGTAGCTTATGAATATGAAGATAGAATGTATAAAAGGGGATTTGACATGAAAAAGCTATCTGATTAGAGTGGAATTAATCAAGGAAAACTTCCAGGAAAAAAAATATATTTTAGTGAAGTTTTAAAGGACATTTAAAAAAAAGACTTTAAAATTTTTCTGCAATTATCAGAGGAAATGTGTAAATCATAGAGTGCTGAACCTGGACTCAGAAGACGTGAGTTCTGATCTTGAATCTGCTACTTAATATCTTTGTGACCTTGTGAAAGTTATTTAATCTCTTTGGGCTAGCTTCCTTCTATAAAAAAGGGATTGGAGTAATTGACCTCTGAGGTTCTCCCAGCTTTGGAAGTGTGATCTAATATCCTGGTTAAGACAAGAGTGGGGGTCTACTATGACTTAGTGATGTGCCAGCTGTTTGAGTCTGAGGCAGCAACAGCTATTCTTGTTCTCTTAAGGTCACAGGGATTTGATAAAGAATACATACTCCATGGATTTCAGATGATGTGTTTCCAACAGATCTCATACAAAATTGCCCATAGGGAAGATGAGAACCCTATCTCTACATACCACAATGGGGGAGAAGGGAAAATGACAGAAAGGGAGGGACAGAGAGAGAGGGAAAGAAATAAGGGGCAAGAAGAAGGGAGTGAGGAATAGAGAGAAAAGAGGGAGAAGGGAGGAAAAGAAAGAAAAAGAATGAAAGAGAACAGACAACAACCTGCGCTGTTACTCTGATGAATTTGGAAAACCATTGACTTACTGATCTTCTCAATGGTCCTATTTTGGGCTAAAGAAGGAATTTTGAATAAATATAGAAAATGATGTGCTGTCAGGTACAATCATTCATTTCAGTGGTTTGGCATAACTTTTTATAGGAAGGCATTTTTACTCAATCATTTATTAAGAACCTATTATGGGGCAGCTAGGTGGCGCAGTGAATAGAGCAGAGGCCTTGGAGTCAGGAGTACCTGGGTTCAAATCCAACCTCAGACACTTAATAATTACCTAGCTGTGTAGCCTTGGGCAAGCCACTTAACCCCATTGCCTTGAAAAATCTTAAAAAAAAAAAAAAGAACCTATTATGTACCAAGCTAACTGTGAATCAGCAAAGGCAGAAATGAAACAATCCCTGCTCTCAAGGATCTTACATTCTTTCAGGGAAGACCATCTACACATTGTGAAACTTGGTTTAAACTGTCCTGCTCATAAGATGCACTTAGTGGTTCCCAATCCCCATCTTCTTGTTAGCTATGGCACAGATAGAGTTAAGTTTCCTGGCTCCTATATCTTCTTCCATATTTCCTTATTAGGCAATTCATAGAGTACTTCATCCAATGGTCCATTTTTTGCCTCACCCCACTGGTAATAGGGTAGTCTATTAGTTCCATATCAGCTACCCTAGGTGG